>NC_056686.1:94050454-94353484 GCF_018350215.1 Panthera leo
TTCTGTAGGTTGCCTTTCAGTTTTGTTGATTGTTTCCTTCATGAAAAGCTTCAGAGATTTTCATTCTGATTAAGTCCCAAAGTTTATTTTTGCTTTTGTTTCCCTTGATTCAGGAAACATATCTAGAAAGAAGTTGCTATGGCCCATATCACAAAGGTTACTGCTTGTGTTCTCTAGGATTTTGGTGGTTTCCTGCCTCACATTTAGGTCTTTCATCCATTTTGAATTTATTTTTGTGTATGGTGTAAAAAAGGGGTTCTGTTTCATTCTTTTGCATGTTGCTGTCCAGTTTCCCCAACACCATTTGTTGAAGAGACAGTCTTTTTCCCATTGGATATCCTTCCCTGTTTTGTCAAAGATTAACTGACCACATAGATGTGGGTTCATTTCTGGCTTTTCTATTATGTTCCATTAATCTATGTGTCTGTTTTTATGCCTGTTTGGATCACTGCAGCTTTGTAATATGACTTGAAGTGTGGGATTGTGATGCCTCCAGCTTTGCTTTTCTTTTTCAAGACTGCTTTGGCTATTTAGGGTCTTTTGTGGTTCCATACAAATTGTATAATTGTTCCAGCTCTGTGAAAAATGCTGTTGGTAGTGTGATAGGGATTGTGTTAAATGTGTAGGTTACTTTGGCTAGTATAGACATTCTAATAACATTTGTTCTTCCAATCCATAAGAATGGAATGTTTTTCCATTTCATTGTGTCATTTTCCATTTCTTTCATTAGTATTTTATAGTCTTCAGAGTACAGATCTTTTACCTCTTTAGCTAGGCTTATTCCTAGGTATCCCATAGTTTTTGATGCGATTGTAAATGCGATCAATTCCTTAATTTCTCCTTCTGCTGCTTCGTTATTGGTGTATAGAAATGCAACGGATTTCTGTACACTGGTTGTGTATCCTGTGACTTTACTGAATTTGTGTATTGGTTCTGGCAGTTTTCTGGTGGAATCTTGCAGGTTTTTCTCTATAAAGTGTTATGTCATCTGCAAACAGTGAAAGTTGACTTCTTCCTTGTTGATTTGGATGCCTTTTCTTTTCGTTGTGTGACTGCTGTGGCTAGGACTT
Organism: Panthera leo; assembly: GCF_018350215.1. Lineage (NCBI taxonomy): Eukaryota > Metazoa > Chordata > Mammalia > Carnivora > Felidae > Panthera > Panthera leo. The sequence continues at coordinate 94,051,525 of NC_056686.1, forward strand.
CCAGTAGTATGTTGAATAAAAGTGGTGAGAGTGGACACTTGGATCTTGTTCCTGATTTTAGGGGAAAGCTCTCAGTTTTTCCCCATTGAGGGTGATGTTAGCTGTGGGTTTTTCATAGATGGCCTTTATTATGTTGAGGTATGTTCACTCTAACCCGACTTTGTTGAGGGACTTTATCATGAATGGATGTCTTTGTCACAAGATTTTTCTGCATCTATTAAGAGGATCATATGGTCTTATCCTCTCTTTATTTATGTGGTGTATCATGTTGATTAATTTGCAATTATCAAACATCCCTTACAAAGCAGGAATATATCCCACTTGCCCATGGTGAATGATTCTTTTCATGTACTACTGGATTCGGTTTCTAGTATTTTATTGAGAATTTTTACATCCACGTTCATCAGGGATATTGGTCTGTAGTTCTCTTTTTAGTGGAGTCTTTATCTAGTTGTGGTATCAGGGTAATGGTGGCCTCATACAATGAATTTGAAAGTTTTCCTTCCATTTGTATTTTTTGGAATAGTTTGAGAAGAGTAGGTATTAACTCCTCTTTATTTTTTTAAAAATATAATTTATTGTCAAATTGGTTTCCATACAACACCCAGTCCTCATCCCAACAAGTGCCCTCCTCCTGCCCATCACCCACTTTCCCCTCTCCCCCACCCCCAGCAATCCTCAGTTTGTTCTTAGTTTTTAAGAGTCCCTTATGGTTGCCTCCCTCCCTCTCTGTAACTTTTTTTTCCCCCTTCCCTTCCGGCATGGTCTTCTGTTAAATTTCTCAAGATCCACATATGAACTCCTCTTTAAACGTTTGGTAGAATTCACCCGTGAAGCCGTCTGGCCCTGGAATTTTGTTTATTGGAATATTTTTGATTATTGACTCAATTTCTTTGCTTGTTATCAGTCTGTTCAAGTTTTCTCTATTTTATGATTTCAGTGTTGGTAGCTTATATGTTTCTAGGAATGTATCCATTTCTTCCAGGTCGCCCCATTTGTTGCCATATAGATATTCATAATATTCTCTTATAACTATTTGTATTTCTGTGATGTTGGTTGTTATTTCTCCTCTCTCATTTGTGATTTTATTTATTTGGGTCTTTGCTTTTTTCCTTTTGATAAGCTCCTGGTTTCATTGATATGTTCTATTGGGTTTTATTTTGGTTCTATATCATTTATTTCCTCTATTATTTCCTTCCTTCTGCTGGCTTTAAGCTTCATTTCTTGTTCTTTTTCTAACTCCTTTAGGTATAAGGTTAGGTGGTTTGTTTGAGATTTTTTCTTGCTTCTTGAGGTAGACCTATCTAGGTACTTCCCTCTTAGGAAGCATATAGGCTTTTATATGCAACTTTTGTTGCATCCCAAAGGTGTTGGACCATCGTGTTTTCCTTTTCATTTAATTTTTTATTTCTTCTTTGATACCCTGATTGATCCATTCATTGTTTAGCAGCATGTTGTTTAATCTGCATGCATTTGTGGTATTTTCTTTTTAATGTTTATTTATTATTGAGAGACAGAGAGACACAGAGCACGAGCAGGGGTGGGGTAGAGATGGGGGGAGACATAGAATCTGAAGCAGGCTCCAGGCTCTGAGCTGTCAGCACAGAGCCCGACGCGGGGCTCGAACTCACAAACTGTGAGATCATGACCTGAGCCGAAGTCAGTCGCTTAATCAACTGAGCCACCCAGGCATCCCTGCATGTATTTGTGGTCTTTCCAAAGTTTTTCTTGTGGTTGACTTCTAGTTTCATAGCGTGTGGTCAGAAAAGGTGCATGGTATGACTTTGATCTTTTTGTTTTTTATGAGGCCTGATTTGTGACCCAAACGTGCTCTATTTTTGAGAATGTCTCATGTGCACTTAAAAGGAATGTGTATTCTGCTGCTTTAGGATGGAATGCTTTAATTCAAATTCTGAATGTATCTGTTACATCCATCTGCTCCAGAGTGTCATTCAATGCCATTGTTTCCTTGTTGATTTTCAGCTTAGATGATCTGTCCATTGTTGTAAGTGGGGTGTTGAAATCCCCTACTATTATGGTATTATTATCAATGAGTTCCTTTATGTTTGTTAACTGACATATATTTGGGTGCTCCGTGTTGGGTGCATAAATATTTACAATTGTTATATATTTTGTTTGGATATATTTTTTAGTATGATATAGTGCCCTTCTTCATGACTTCTTATAGTCTTTGTTTTTAAAATCTAGTTTGTCCGATGTAAGTATTGCTACTTCAGTTTTCTTTTGACATCCATTTTCATGATAAATATTTCTCCATCCCCTCACTTTCAATCTGCAGGTGTCTCTAAGTCTAGAATGAGTCTCTCGTAGGCAGCATACAGATGGATCTTGGTTTTTTTTTTTTAATCCAGTCTGACACCCTATGTCTTTTGACTGGAGCATTTAGTCCAGTCAAAGTAATTATTCAGAGTAATTATTGATAGCAATGTATTTATTGCCATTTTATTACTTGTTTTATCAGTTTGTGGAGATTTTCTCTGATCCCTTCTTGTCTTTGTCACTTTTGGTCTTCCCTTTCCACTCAGAGTCCCTTTTAATATTTCTTGCAGGGCTGGTTTAGCGGTCATGAACTCTTATAGTTTTTGTTTGTCTGGGAAACTCTTGATCTTGCCTTCTATTCTGAATGATAGCCTTGCTGGATACAGTGTTCTTGGCTACAGACTTTTCTCACTCAGCACTTTGAATATATCATGTCACTCCCTTCTGGCTTGCCTAGTTTCTGTTGAGAGTTCTGCAGCTAGCCTTGTTCTTTTGTCTTGCTGTTTTTAGGGTTTTTTTCTTTATCATGGTATTTTGTAAATTTAATTACTGTATGTATAGGTGTTGGCCTGCTTTTGTGTATTTTTATGGGAGTTCTTTGTGCCTCCTGGATCTGGAAGTCTGTTTCCTTCCCCAGTTTAGGAAAGTTTTCAGCTATTATTTCCTCAAATAAATTTTCTGCCCCCTTTTCTCTCTCTTCTCCTGGGACTCCTATAATATGAATGTTACTAGGTTTGATGGAGTCCCTGAGTTCCCTGAGCCTACTCTCCTGTTTCATACTTCTCTCCCTCTTTTGTTCAGCTTCATTACTGTCCATTACTTTGTTGTCTAGGTCACTAATTCATTCTTCTGCTTCCTCTAGCCTGCCGTTCACTACATCAGGTGTGTTCCCAATCTTGTTTATTGCACGCTTCATCTCTGAGTGATTCTTTTTTAACTATTTGTGTCTGTGGTAAGGGTCTCACTTATGCCTTCCATTCTTTTCTCAAGCCCAGTGAGTATCTATATGATTGTTGCATTACATTCTCCATCAGGCATGTCATTTTTGTCTGTTTTACTTAGATCTCTGGCCATGACCTTGTCATGTTCTATCCTTTGGGATGAATTCCTCCATTTTTGCCTTTTGTCTCTGTCTTCTTCTCTGTGTTAGAGAAGCCAGTTATATTGCCCGCTCCTGAAAGTAATGGCTTTATAAAAAGAGGCCACGTAGTGCCCAGGGCTGGTGCTTCAAGGAACATCTCCAATGTGTGCTGCATGTGCTATGCTGCTGTGTTCTGGCTGGTCTACCCTCAGGCCAGTCATCTGCAGAGAATCTTCTAGCCTGGTGTGGGCAGTGTGTGGTCCCTGGCCTGCGTGTGGCAAGTTTTAACCAGGTGTGCTCTTGTCTGCTTATGAAATGATACCCAATACCATCTCCACCGGAACTGAGACCCTGCAGAACTCTCTGGTCAGGGAATGTGGTGTGGTCACGGGCTTGTGCCGGTCTCCTTGGGGAGGGGCCTACCACCTTGGGACCAAGGCAAGCTTGAATGAGAAGGGCAATCCCACCACAGCAAAGGGGGAGGGGTCTTTGTATATGCAAGTTAGGCGGCCAGTGTCAGGGCTGAGCTGGTTCCCTCAGGTGGCTCTGTGTTTATGCTGAGGAACAAGGAAAGGAAATGGCTCTGGCTGGCTCTTTTCTTCCCAAAGAGTTGTGTCTCCTTGAACTCTGCCTCTCAGGGATGCACTCCAAGAAGAGCAGAATAATCTCCCCCAGTGTGCCCCAGGCTGTCTTCAGATCACTGTTACCACGCTGTCTATCTCCGGGTTGTTGCCTGCCTTCTCTACAAAAGAAGTGCAGTGCCCTCCAGGCTGTATCCCAGACAAGCTTCTCAACCTTTAAAGTCCAGGCTTTAAGCCTGGCTGGTTGCAAGAACTCATGAAATTCAGCCCCTCTTGTATGCAAGCCAATGGATAAACATTCTCCTTGTGCGTTCCCCTGTGGACTCCTCTCTCACTTGCCCGTTCTGTGACCCTGGTTCCTTCCTCTCCATACTACCTGTGATCTGCTTCTCCCCTAAACACATCTCCACACTTCCTACTTTATTTGATTTGCCTTTTTCTCTCCCTTTAGTTGTGGAGTTTGTTCTGTCAGTCTTCAGGCCCATTTCTGGGGTACTTAGTATGATTTGGTAGTTATCCAGTTGTGTTTCATGGGATGAGATGAGCCTAGGGTACTGATAGTCCGCTGCCATTTTCTTGAACCCTACCTTACGTTCTTAAGAGGAAAATATTTAGCTGGGAGCTTGAGAAACCTTCAAAAGTGCCTTAAAAATTCTATTTCTTAAGTGCCTTAAAAATTTGTTTCTTCTAAAATATTGAGAAATCCAGAAGTAAGCATTCTGAGATAATATCATGGATCACAGACAGCACAAGAACCCAGGCTTCTTTGTATCTTTTCAATCCACTAAACTTAGCATAAGATGTTCTCCTTATTGCAGCGTGACTTGGGCCATTATAGTTTTTAAAAATATTTCCTGGAGAATTTAGATTTCTCTCTTGTTAATTATGATTAGCCAACTTACTTTACAAAAGGAAACTAAATGGCCCTCTGGTTCCCAAAAGATTTTTAATCTTTTAAAAGTCTAGTTAATGTAAAACTCTATTCTTGCTTACCTTGGCCTTCTTTAGTGTGATTGAAACATAACATCATCATTAGGGCAGTTGTTGCCCAAATACATGAGAAGTTCAGCTTCCTCTTCTCCAGCAGTATTTTTCTCACAGTGCCCTCAGAGAATGGAAAGTAACTATAGAAGAAAAAAGAAAAAGAATGAAAGGAATGGAGAAAGAAAGAAAATAGCTATTTATCAAGATTGTTATTAAAGTCTGAGAAACATGCTAAGATCACATGTATCCAGGGGTTTTAAACAAACTACCTAATGACATCTAGAATAGTCTCAGATTAAAAACATCATATCTGAATGCTGTGTTTGGACAAAGGCAAGTGGAATAAAATCCTGCAATAATTTCCCTACTCCCCAAGATTCTGGTTGATGTTTACCAACATCTTCCTTTGGTTTAATCTCCTCTGCCTCTGACTTTTAGTTTACAAAAGTGACCCCTATTTCAAAGAAAAGCTTGTAACTATAAAGTTGATTACATAGCTCCAACAGAGAAAGATGGCAAAAAATGTCAAGAATGCTCTAATAATGTTGTTTTAATTAGATATAGCCAACCACATAAATCTCACATTCTTAGGATAAAAGCTGTTTTCCACAGAGCCAAAACAAGCTGCGGGTCCAGTGAGCTGTCCCAGGTACTGAACTTCTACCTTTAATTCTCTTCGATTCAGTAAAGCAAAAGCTTCTGTCTTTGTGCCTAACTTAGTTATGCTATGAATACAGTATTGAGTTCTATTAAAAAGGTAAAACTCTTAAAATAAAACTCTAGCCACTACAAAAAAGCTTTAAGTCCTTTTTTTTTAAATTTTATTTTTTATTTTTTAAAATTTGCATCCAAATTAGTTAGCATATAGTGAAACAATGATTTCAGGAGCAGATTCCTTAATGCCCCTTACCCATTTAGCCCATCCCCCATCCCACAACCCCTCCAACAACCCTCAGTTTGTTAAGTATATTTATTTATTTTGGGGGGGGAGGGGCAGAAAGACAGGGAGAGAGAGAATCTCAAGCAGGCTCTGCACTGTCACCGCAGAGCCTCATGAGGGGCTCGATCTCACCAACCATGAGATCATGACCTGAGCCAAAATCAAGAGTTGAACATTTAACCAACTGAGCCAGCCAGGCCCTCCCAATTTTTTTTTAAAAAGAGATTAAATTTATATTGGAGGTATGTTTAGAAACAAAAACAAGTCTGTCATTATTCATAGATCATATCATTTTCTATGTAGGAATTCCAAAAGAATCAATAGTTAATTATTACAACTAAAAAATGAGCTCAGCAAAATTTCTGTATACAACAAATAGACAAAATCAACTTTGTGCTTATATATGTGCAGCAAACAAAATACTAATATATTATAGTTGAAACTGCAAAAAACATAGAGTACCTAGGAACAAATCTTTAAAAATGTACAAGATCCCTATGGAAAAAAAAACTATAATAAATTAGCGAGTGAAATTAGTAAAGACCTAAATAAATGGCAAGAGATCATATTCATGATTCATAAAACTCAAAGTCCCAATTCCTTGTGTGTGTGTGTGTGTGTGTGTGTGTGTGCATGTGCACACATATATGTGGACCATAACAACCTGATTATAAAATTTGTACAAAAATGGTCAAGAATAGCTAGGACTGTATTTAAAGAGACAGGCAGGAGGACTTGCTCTATTGAATATATGCCAATAAGGTATAAAAGCTACTGATAAGTTGCCGATATTGGCTAACACATAAAGAAATAGACTCATAGAACAAGAGAGAAAACACAGAAATACACACACACACACACACACACACACACACACACACACATTTGCATTAAGACAAAGAATGTGGGGGCACCTGGGTGGCTCAGTAGGTTGAGCATCCAACTCTTGATTTCAGCTCAGGTCATGATCCCAGAGTTGTGGGATTGAGCCCCACATCAGGTTCTGCACTGGGCATGGAGTCTGCTTTAGATTCTCTTTCTCTCCCTCTGCCCATCTCCCCCACTTGCACACCCTCTCTCTCTCTTAAAAAAAAAAAAGACAAAGAATGTGGAAATGGAAAAATGACAATGTAGAAGAACCCAGCTTCCATGATCCCCCTCAAAGAACCACAATTGGACAGCTATCCATTAAAAAAAAAAAAAAAAAAAAAAAAAAAAAAACAAAACTAATCATTTCTGGAAGACCTCCAGAGTCCACCTAAGAAGTTTAAGCAACACAGTGAAACAAACAAACAAAAAACTTGAAAGAGAAAGCAGACATCTTCATTTTGTCTTCATCATCCCATCCCATAAGCCAGCACTGTTCAGCACCAACAACTAACTTCCTAGCTAGAAAGAGTTCTCCCCAGGAAAGCAATACTAAAGCAAGCAACCAGCTTCCCCGGTCTCTCAGGGCACTGTGCAAAGGTCCCACTCTGTTTTCACCCCAGCCAGACTGGCAAAGCTGAGACACAGAGAGTTGGTTAGGAAGAAGAAAGAAAAGCAGAAGCTATTATTAACAGATGCACAGTGAGAATAATTGCAGTTCAGAGAGACCTGCTCTGCAGACAAACTCAGCACATTTTGCCACCAACAAAGCCAATGGCCAGCACAACCACCACAGACCCAGGTTTTTCCAGTTTTCTGCCCCATAAATATTCATGTTTGCTAAAGCCAGCCATATGAATCTCTCTTTGCTCCCTTCCACTTCCTTGTTGGATCCTCGGAAGCACGCCAACAGTCATCCAAGCCCTCTATGGCTGTGTGAGTGGAATATGACACTCTAGATTCGCCCCACTGACCCTCACTGCCATGCTCGTGTTCATGCTTATGCTCATGCTCACAGCCCCTCCAGCTGTGCACCTCCACACACTTGCCTATCACCCACCTCCGCTATAGCACACATGCCCCAGGGAAAAGTGTACAGCCACAGGTGAGCACACCAACAACCAAGGACTTCACAGCTGCTTGTGAGCCCAGATCAGTTCTTACTTCTGTCTCCAGCCAGCATTACTGTGCCCACCTGTTGCAAGTCCCTCCAGTTATGCATCTGCATGCCCCCAGTCCAGCACCCCCCATCATCAACCTCCATTGCAATATGCGCACCCAGATGGAAAGCATACACAGCCACAGGAACACATGCGAGCATCCAGGGCCTCTACAGCTACCAGTAAGTCCATAGTTGACCTCGGCTCTTGCCACTTGCTTTGGCCTCCATCACCACATGTGTCTCTGCAAATGGCTCCTGCCACTACATAGGAACCAGAAGCTGGCCCCTGCAGCCAAGTGTGTGCACACCACTGGCTCTAGCCACCACTGCTGCTTACCCTGGTCCCTAGCTACTGGATTTGGAGGTGCTGCTGAGGACCCCCAACTGCCCTTACAGCCACTGCAGCCCTCCTGTAGTGTTAGCCAAGGACCATACAATTGTCAATGCTGTGAAGTCCACTGGCCTGAACCGCAGATTATCATGTCCCCCAGAACCCAGTACCTCCACATATCCACACACTTGGCACCCTGTACCCTAGATCCATGATCCAGCATGCTCCCACACATGAGTGAAGGTTTCCTTTAAAGTCTGGAAGTCCATAAAGTCTGAAAGAGGTGACTGCTTTTTCAAATGTACAAGCACACATGCAAGACTATAGGGATCATGAAGAATCAGGGAAACATGACTCCACCAAAGGAGTCTCCAGTAAATCTCCAGTACTGGGCCCCAAAGAAATGAAGATCCAGAAATTACCTTACAAAAATATTCAAGTTATTTGTTCCACATATGGGCAGAGATCTACAAAAGAACAGAGATAATTTAATAACATCAGGGAAGCAATACAAGAACAAAATTAGAAGTTCAACAAAGAAATAGAAAACACAACAAAAACCAGACAGATAATGGAATAGAATAGAAAAGTAGGAAATGAACCCACAACTGTATGGTCAATTAATCTTTGACAAACAGGGAAGAATATCCAATGAGAAAAACACAGTCTCTTCAACAAAAGATGTTGGGAAAACTGGACAGCAACATGCAAACAAATAAATCTGGACCCCTTTTATACACCATACACAAAAATAAATTCAAAATAGATGAAAGGCCTAAATGTGAAGCAGGAAACCATTAAAATCCTAGAGGGGAACACAGGCAGTAACCTCTGTGACCTCAGCTGTGGCAACTTCTTACTAGGTATGTCTCCTGAGGCAAGGGAAATGAAAGCAAAAATAAACTATTGGGACGTCATCAAAATAAAAAGCTCTTAAAAAGCGAAGGAAACAATCAACAAAACTGAAAGGCAACCTACAGAATGGGAGAAGATATTTGCAAATGACATATCTGATAAACGGTTAGTATCCAAAATATATAAAGAACTTATAAAACTCAACACCCAAAAACAAATAATTTGGTAAAAATGGGCAGAAGACATGAATAGACATTTTTCCAAAGTGCACATCGAGATGGCCAACAGACACATGAAAAGATGCTCAACATCACTCATCATCAGGGAAATATAAATCAGAACTATCATGAGATATCACCTCACACCTGTCAGAATGGTGAAAATCAACAACACAAGAAGCAGATGTTAGCAAGGATGTAGAAAAAGGGGGTTCCTCTGTTGGTACAAATGCAAACTGGTGCAGCCACTGTGGAAAACAGGATGCAGGTTCTTCACAAAGCTAAAACCAGAACTACCCTATGATCCAGCACTTGTAGTATTATGTATTTACCCAAAGAATACAAAAATTCTAGTTCAAAGGGATACACACCCCCCCAATGTTTGTAGCAGTAGTATCGATAAAAGCAAAATTATGGAAAATGCTCAAATGTCCAATGGCTGACGAATGGATAAAGAAGAAGTAGTGTATATATACAATGGAATATTACTAAGTCTTCAAAAAGAATGAAATCTCGCCATTTGCAATGATGTGAATGAAGCTGGAGTGTATCAAGCTAAGTGAAATAAGTCAGTGGGGAAAGACAAACACCATATGATTTTATTTACATGTGGAATTGAAGAAACAAAACAAACACTTATAAGGGAAGAAAAGAGAGGAAAACCACGAAACAGACTCTTATCTATGGGAAGAAACTGATGGTTACTAGAGAGGAGGTAGGTGGGGGGATGGGGAAAATCGGTGATGGTGATTAAGGAGTGCACTTGTGATGAGCACCAAGTGTCATATGTAAGTGTTGAATCACTGTTTTTAACACCTGACACTAATATTACATGTATGGTAACTAAGTGGAATTTAAACAAAAACTTCATATGAATATAAAAAATAACATAAAAGGCGTAGCAAAAGGAGTAAAAAGGTAGAGTTTTCACATAAAAATTTGTAAATTATCTACACACTTCTGGAAAAGATTCTACTTTACTATTAATTTTTTAAAAATGTTTATTTTTGAGAGAGAGAGCATGGGGGAGGGGCAGAGACGGAGGGACACAAGGGGTCTGAAGCGGGCTCTGTGCTGACAGCAGAGAGCTGGATGTAGGGCTCAAACTCATGAAGTGTGAGACCTTGACCTGAGCCTAAGTCAGATGCTTAACCAACTGAGCCACCCAGGCACCCCCCTTTTTTTTTTTTTATTAATTTTTAAGTATAGATTAAATAGCTATAAGCACAGAACTATAACAAACTATGGTTAAAATGTTATATATCTTCTACTTAAATGAGAATTTTTAAAAATGATAAAATTGTCTGAGATATGATAAAAGAGCTCTCATATATTATTATTAAAAATCCAATATAAGCAATATTATGTCTGTCTTATGTCTTGGGTGATGACCCAAGATAACGAGAGGCCTAGAGTTTTTCCCGAAGAAGAAAGCCAATTTACTACATTTAGTACTGACTTCTCTGCCATTTTTCTGTTAAAATACTGGTTTACTACACGGATTAAAATGGGCAGAGCATTGAGCATTCTATTTATTTCCAGGTGAATTCTTCACATATCCTGTCTTTTGAAAGTTAACCTCCACAAATTTTCTGTGACTATGTATCCTTGTAAATCCCAGTCATATAATTTCTTCCCACTGCCCTGGACAAATACAATGGCTTGTTGTGGATAATAAAAAGAGGCAGCTAATCCCATGAACCCAGGTGGATACACTGGCTTCTTTATTTTTGAACCTCTAGCCAAAAGAAGTTAAACAATGCCAGCAAAACCAATAACACCAAGTCTTGGAAAAAATCCAGGAGGTGCATTTGGGAGATATTTATACCTGTCTGGGATGTCTAACCCCCACTGAACCAAGCTCTGCATCTTGGGCTTAGTTTGTGAGTACATTTCCTGACACCACCTTGAATATGGCTTACCATAATGTCAGAGATGTGAGATGCTTTCTTCAAGATGGGTCCTTTGGCTCCTCTACATATTTAGATCGACCCTCGGAAATGGAGTAGAGTGAAAGCTCCTTAACCTTCATGGCAGTTTTGTGAAGTGAGTCCTTGTTAGGTGATGCATAGACTTTGACGGTGTGCACACTTAAGGCTGGCTGGCCCCACAGAACTCTGAATTACCTTGAACATGTTGTTGGCAGAGGTGGCTCTGGCTCACACATAGCAATAGTTCCTTTAAATGTAAATAGACTAAATTCTCCAATTAAAAGACATAGGGTTCCTGGGTGGATAAAGAACAAGACACATCTATATACTGCCTGCAAGAGGCTTACTTCAGAAGTCAGGACACACACAGACTGAAAGTGAAGGGATGGAAATAGATATTCCACACAAATGGAAACAAAACAAAAACTGGTGTAGCTATAGTCATATCAATGACATAGGCAGACAGAGAAAGACAAATACCATATGACTTCATTTATATGTGAAATATAAAAAAATAAAACAAAACAAAACTTCTAATTATAGATACAGAAAGCAGATTGGTGTTTGCTAGAGGGGAGTTGCTTGGTGGTGGGGAGGGCAAAATGGGTAGAGAATTTAATAAGTACAAACTTCCAGCTGTAAAATAAATAATGGGGATGTAGTATACAGTATGAGAAATATGATCAATAATATTGTATTAACTTTGTGAATGACAAGGCACCTGTTGTAGTGACCATTTTGCAATGTATATGACTATCAAATGACTTATGTTGCACAACTGAAATTAATATAATATCATCTGTCAATTATACTCCAATAAATGTTTTTAAAAAGAACAATGTAAGGGCAGGACAGATGCTGGGAAGTTGCTGAAGTAGTAGGACCCGATGCTCATTCCATCCCACATTGACAACTAGATATCTGAGTGAATAAACAAAAGAGCGATCTGAAGACTCTCAGAAAAAAATTCCACAACTACATGTAGAAAAGAAACCGTATTGGAGAGTTTAGGAAGAGCAGAAACAGTGGTCAGACGTTGCCCCCAGGAGTGAGGAAGCTGCAGGCACAAAGATGGAAAACATCAAGGAACCCACACAGGGAAAATGAATCGCCATAACGTCTGGCTTTGAAAACTAGAAAGGGCTGAGCTCTGTGTTTGTATAACCTGTGGGTTTTGGAGCCTGGAGTTTTAAAAGGCTGCTGACTCAGCACCAGGCAAACCAGGAGGCCTAGTGATGGCTGGGTCCCCACTCTTAAAGAGACAACAGCCACAGGAGAAGCAACAGAATCAACAGTTTGCACAGCGCCTGGGGAAAATATAAGGAAGATCCATTTATAAGGATTTTAGAGCATGCTAGGGGTCTTCTCCAGGAACAATGCAGCTGGCAGGTGCCATTTCCCTCCCCTGAACCCAGCATAAATGCAGAGCCACCTGCCATAGGTGGTGCTGCACAGACAATTGCTACCTAATCTGCTAGCAGTGTGCCTAACTCAGAATGAGTTTGGGGCCCTCCTGCAAGCATTCTCAAGCCCACGTGGGTTCCAGAGGCCACTACCCGTTCAGTGGTGGTGGTGACCGCACGGCAGCCAGTGAGCAGGAGTTTGGAGACAGAAATAGATCACTCACTCTGAAGGAGGCCAGCTGTCACATTGTGAGGAGTAGCCCGGGTGGTGAGGAAATGAAACCCCTGCCAACAGCCATTTGAATGAGTTTAGAAGTGCATCCTCCAGCCCCCAGTCTAGCCTTCAGATGACTGCAGCCCAGGTCACAGACCCAAAACCAACAGCTGAGCTGCTCTCAGATTCCTGATCTGCAGAAACTATGTGAGGGTGTTCCCTTGGCCTTTGGACTTGGATGCCTGTTTCCTCCCCCAGATTAGTCTGTCTGTTTGTTTTCCTTTACAGGGCTACTCCAAGGAGCAAATCAAAGCACACTTGGTGGAAGGTCCAAAATATCACTGCGAGGAGGGAAATAAAATAACCAAAGTCACAAGAGAGAGAAAGTAACACTCTCAAAAAAAAAAAAACACCTCCTGAAGGGCCAGGCCCTGGACAGTGTATGACCCTCCTTTAATATAGCAGTGCTAGCAGGTGCAAAGCACACAACAAGCTTTTAAAATACCCAAGGGACAGAAAACTAGCCAAAATGATGAAACAGAAGAATTCTCCCCAGAAGAAATTCCAAGAGGTAGTGACAGCCAATGAATTGAACAAAACTGATTTAAGCAATATAACTGAACAAGAATTTAGAATAATAGTCATAAAATTAATCGCTGGGTTGAAAAGCATAGAGGACAGCAGAGAATCTATTGCTATGAGATCAAGAGACTAAAAAATAGTCCTGATGAAATAAAATGCTATAAATGAGGTGCAAAATAAAATGGAGGCGACTACAGTGCGGATTGAAGAGGCAGAGGGGAGACAGAATAGGTGAATTAGAAGATAAAATTATGGAAAAAGAGGAAGCTGAGAAAAAAAGAGATTAAAAAAATCTAGGATTACAAGGGGAGAATTAGAGAACTAAGTGATGCAATCAAATGGAACAATATCCCTATTATAGGAATTCCAGAAGAAGAAGAGAGAGAAAGGGGCTGAAGGTGTACTTGAACAAATCATAGCTGAGAACTTCTCCCATCTGGGGAAGGAAACAGACATTGAAATTCAAGAGGCACAGAGAACTCCCTTCACATGTAACTTGAATCGATCTTCTGCACGATATTATCATAGTGAAACTGGCAAAATACAAAAATAGACAGTTCTGAAAGCAGCTAGGGATAAACGAGCCTTAACATGCAAAGGCAGACACATAAGGGTAGTAGCAGACCTATCTACTGAAACTTGGCAGGCCAGAAAGGAATGGCAGGAAATCTTCAATGTGATGAAAAGAAAAAATATGCAGCTGAGAATCCTTTATCCAGCAAGTCTGTCATTCAGAATAGAAGGAGAGATAAAGGTCTTCCCAAACAAACAAAAACTGAAGGAATTCATCACCACCAAACCAGCCCTACAAGAGATCCTAAGGGGAACTCTGTGAGTGAAATGTTGCAAGGACCACAAAGTACCAGAGACACCACTACAAGCATGAAACCTGCAGATAACACAATGACTCTAAACCCATATCTTTCAATAATAACAATGAATGTAAATGGACTAAATGCTCCAATCAAAAGACATAGGGTATCAGAATGGATAAAAAAACCAAGACCCATCTATTTGCTACCTACAAGAGACTCATTTTAGACCTGAGGACACCTACAGATTGAAAGTGAGGGGATGGAGAACTATCTATCATGCTACTGGAAGTCAAAAGAAAGCTGGAGTAGCCATACTCATATCAGACAAACTAGGCTTTAAATTAAAGGTTGTAACAAGAGATGAAGAAGGGCATTATATAATAATTACAGGGTCTATCCATCAGGAAGAGCTAACAATTACAAATGTCTATGTGCCGAATTCGGCAGCACCCAAATAATATAAAACAATCACAAACATAAGCAACCTTATTGATAAGAATGTGGTAATTGCAGGGGACTTTAATACTCCACTTACAACAATGGATAGATCATCTAGACACAGGATCAATAAAGAAACAAGGGCCCTGAATGATACATTGGAACAGATGGTCTTGACAGATATATTTAGAACTCTGCATCCCAAAGCAACAGAATCTACTTTCTTCTTGAGTGCACAGGGAACATTCTCCAAGATTGATCACATACTGGGTCACAAAACAGCCCTTCGTAAGTATAAAAGAATTGAGATCATACCATGCACACTTTCAGACCACAATGCTATGAAGCTTGAAATCAACCACAGGAAAAAGTCTGGAAAACCTCCAAAAGCATGGAGGTTAAAGAACATCCTACTAAAGAATGAACGGGTCAACCAGGCAATTAGAGAAGAAATTTAAAAAAATATATGGAAAAAAATGGAAATGAAAATACAACAATCCAAATGCTCTGGGATGCAGCAAAGGCAGTCCTGAGAGGAAAACACATTGCAATCCAGGCCTATCTCAAGAAACAAGAAAAATCCCAAATACTGAATCTAACAGCACACCTAAAGGAACTAAAAGCACAACAGCAAAGATACCCCAAACTCATCAGAAGAGGAGAAATAATAAAGATCAGAGCAGAAATAAACAATATAGAATCCAAAAAAAAACCCAAAAAAAAAACAAAAAAAAAAAACAAAAAACAAAAAACCAGTAGAACAGGTCAATGAAACCAAGAGTTGGTTTTTTGAAAAAAATAAAACTGGTAAACCTGTAGCCAGGCTTCTCAAAAAGAAAAGGAGAGGACCCAAATAGATAAAATCACAAATCAAAATGGATTTATGACAACCAATTCCTCAGAAATACAAGAAATTATCAAGGAATACTATGAAAAATTATATGCCAACAAACTGGACAACCTGGAAGAAATGGAAAAATTCCTAAACACACACACACTAACCAAAACTCAAATGGGAAGAAATAGAAAATTTGAACAGAACCTTAACTTGTGAAGAAATTGAAACATTCATAAAAAATCTCCCAACAAATAAGACTCCTGGACCAAAATAGAAAGGGAAGGAAAACTTCCAGACTCATTCTACGAAGCCAGCATTACTTTGATTCCTAAACCAGACAGAGACCCAGCAAAAAAGAGAACTACAGGCCAATATCCCTGATGAATATGGATGCAAAAATTCTCAATAAGACACTAGCAAACCCAATTCAATTGAAACAGAAAGAATTATTCACCATGATCAAGTGGGATTCATTTCTGGGTTGCAGGGTTGGTTCAATATTTGCAAATCAATCAATGTGATACATCACATTAATAAAAAAAAGATAAGAACCATATGATCCTGCCAATAAATGAAGAAAAAGCATTTGACAAAATACAGCATCCTTTCTTAATAAAAACCCTCAGCAAAGTCAGGATAAAAGGAACGCACTTAAATACCATAAAAACCATTTATGAAAAGCCTACAGCTAATATCATCCTCAATGGGGAAAAACTTAGAGCTCTCCCCCTGAGATCAGGAACACGACAGGGATGTCCACTCTCACTGCTGTTTAACAGTGTTGGAAGTCCTAGCGTCAGCAATCAGACAACAAAAGGAAATCAAAGGCATCAAAATTGGCAAAGATGAAGTCAAACTTTCACTTTCTGCAGATGACATAATATTATACGTGGAAAACCTGACAGACTCCACCAAAAGTCTGCTACAACTGTTATATGAATTCAATAAAGTTGCAGGGTACAAAATCAATGTAAAGAAATCAGTTGCATTTTTATACACCAATAATGAAGCAACAGAAAGAGAAATAAAGAAACTTATCCCATTCACAATTGTGCCAAGAATCATAAAATACATAGGAATAAACCTAACCAAAGATGTAAATATCTGTATGCAGAAAAATATAGAAAGCTTATGAATGAAATTGAATAAGATGCAAAGAAATGGAAAAACATTCCATGTTCATGGATTGGAAGAATAAATATTGTTAAACTGTCAATATTACCCAAAGCAATCTACACATTCAGTGTAATCCCAATCAAAATTGCACCAACATTCTTCTTAAAGCTAGAACAAGCAATCCTAAAATTTGTATGGAACCACAAAAGACCCCGAATAGCCAAAGTAATATTGAAGAAGAAAACCAAAGCAGGAGGCATCACAATCCCAGACTTTAGCCTCAATTACAAAGCTGTAATCATCAAGACAGTATGGTATTGGCACAAAAACAGACACAGACCAATGGAATAGAATAGAGACCCCAGAATTGGACCCACAAATGTATGGCCAACTAATCTTTAACATAACAGGAAAGAATATCCAATGGAAAAAAAGACAGTCTCTTTAACAAATGGTGCTGGGAAAACTGGATAGCAACATGAAGAAGAATGAAACTAGACCACTTTCTTACACCATACACAAAAATAAACTCAAAATAGATGAAGGATCTGAATGTGAGACAGGAAATACTCAAAACCCTAGAGAGGAAAGCAGGAAAAATCCTCTTTGACCTCAGCTGCAGCAATTTCTTACTCGACACATCTCCAAAGGCAAGGGAATTAAAGGCAAAAATGAACTATTGGGACCTTATCAAGATAAAAAGCCTCTTCACTGCAAAGAAACAACCAACAAAACTAAAAGGCAACTGATGGAATGGGAAAAGATATTTGCAAATGACATATCAGATAAAGGGCTAGTATCCAAAATCTATAAAGAACTCACCAAACTCCACACCTTAAAAGTGAAGAAATGGGCAGAAGACATGAATAGACAATTTTTGAAAGAAGACACCCAGATGGCCAAAAGACACGTGAAAAGATGCTCAACGCCACTCTTCATCAGGGAAATACAAATCAAAACCACACTCAGATACCACCTCACGCCAGTCAGAGTGGCTAAAATGAACAAATCAGGAGACTACAGATGCTGGAGAGATGTGGAGAAATGGGAACCCTCTTGTTGGTGGGAATGCAAACTAGTGCAGCTGCTCTGGAAAACAGTGGAGGTTCCTCAAAAAATTAAAAATAGATCTACCCTATGACCCAGCAATAGCACTGCTAGGAATTTACCCAAGGGATACAGGAGTGCTGATGCACAGGGGCATTTGTACCTCAACATTTATAGCATCACTTTCAGCAATAGCAAAATTATGGAAAGAGCCTAAATGTCCATCAACTGACAAATGGATAAAGAAGATGTGGCTTATATATACAATGGAATACTACTCGGCAATGAGAAATAATGAAATCCGGCCATTTGTAGCAACGCGGATGGAACTGGAGGGTATTATGCTAAATGAAATAAGTCAGATAGAGAAAGACAGATACCATATGTTTTCACTCGTATGTGGATCCTGAGAAACTTAACAGAAGTCCATGGGGGAGGGGAAGGGGGGAATAAAAGTTACAGAGAGGGAGGGAGGCAAACCATAAGAGACTCTTAAATACTGAGAACAAACTGAAGGTTGATGGGGGGTGGGGGAGAGGGGAAAGTGGGTGATGGGCATGGAGGAGGGCACCTTTTGGGATGAGCACTGGGTGTTGTATGGAAACCAATTTGTCAATAAATTGTATTTCATATAAAAAAAAAAAAGAATGAGTTCTCCTTAGGACTGGCCCACTTCAAGCCACTGGCCTCAGCCCTGGGCTCAGGGTGAATTTTTTAATGTGGCGCATGCCCCACTCAGCAGATCTTCACCCCCACGCACAGATACCATGTCCAGCTGCTGTGGCATCCCTCTTCACCACCACTGCCATGTACTGCCCACCACCTGCTGCCACCAAAGCGTGCAGGGCCTGTGGCTGCAGCTGAGCTTGGGGGGAGCTGACAGCACTAGCAGCTCGGTGAGAATGTTGATAAAACCGCTGCCCTACCCCCAAGCTTTCCTGCAGTCCTACCCCGTCAGAGCTGGCTGGCCTGCATCTCAGTAACACCACAGACAGCAAGCACAGCCTGCCATAGGCAGTCAGTGAAGAATTCTGGACTTAAAGGAAAAGTTACTCAGACACAATAGCAAGAAGCAAGCAACATACGTAGGAGACTCCTCTGAAGTGCTGAGTTCTGGTGAACAGGGGACACTGCACCACATGGTACTATAGGACCTCTTCTTCATAAAGCCACTACTTTTAAGAGCAGAAGACATAGATGACTTTCTTTTTTCATTGTTGTTGTTGTTGTTGTTTTGTTTTGTGTTGTTTTTAATTTACATCCAGGTTAATTAGCTTCTAGTGCAGCAATGACTTCAGGAGTAGATTCCTTAAGCCCCTTACCCATTTATCCCATCCCTTCTTCCACACCCCCTCCAGGAACCCTCTGTTCTCCATATTTAAGAGTCTCTTATGTTTTGTCCCCCTCCCTGTTTTTACATTATTTTTTCTTCCCTTCCCTTATGTTCATCTGTTTTGTCTCTTAAAGTCCTCATATGAGTGAAGTCATATGATTTTTCTCTTTCTCTGACTAATTTCACTTAGCATAATACCCTCCAGTTCCATCCACGTAGTTGCAAATGGCACGATTTCATTCTTTTTGATTGCCTAGTAATACTCCATTGTATATATATATACCACTTCTTCTTTATCCATTCATCCATCTATGGACACTTGGGCTCTTTCCATACTTTGGCTTTTGTTGATAGTGCTGCTATAAACATGGGGATGCATGTGTCCCTTCAAAACAGCACACTTGTATCCCTTGGATAAATACCTAGTAGTGCAACTGCTGGGTCGTTGGGTAGTTCTATTTTTAATTTTTTAGGAAACTCCATACTGTTTTTTAGAGTGGCTTCACCAGTTTGCATTCCCACCAGCAGTGCAAACGAGATCCTCTTTCTCCGCATCCTCACCAACATCTGTTGTTGCCTGAGTTGTTTATGTTAGCCATTCCGACTGGTGTGAGGTGGTATCTCATTGTGGTTTTGATTTGTATTTCCCTGATGATGAGTGATGTGGAGCATTTTTTCATGTGTCACTTGGCCACAAAAATGACTTTCCTAGTGCACAGAAAAAGACAGAGAGAGGTAACAAAATGAGAAACAGAAGAATTTGTCCCAAGTGAAAGAATAGAACAAAATCACAGCAGGAGATCTAAGTGAAACAGAAATAAGTAGTATGCCTGATGGAGAATATAAAGTGGTGATCATAAAGATATTCACTAGACTTCAGAAAAGGGTGGAGGACATCAGTTAGACCTTTGACAAAGAGATAAAAAATAACATATCAGAGATGAAGAACTCAATAAATGAAATTAAAAATATACTACATGAAATAAACAGTAGGCTACAGGACGCAGAGGAATGACTTAGTGTCCTGGAAGACAGAGTAATGGAAAGCAAGCAGGCTGACGAGGTAAGAAACAAATAATGTCTAACGACAATACACTTAAAGAACTCAGTGATTCCATCAAGTGTAATAACATTAGCATTATAGGGATCCCAGAAGGAGAAGAGAGAGAAAGAGGGGGGCATACTGTATTTGAAGAAATAATAGCTCAAAATTTCCAGAATCTGGGGAGAGAAACAGAGATCCAGATTTAGCAGGCACAGAGATCCCCCAACAAATACAGCCCAAGGAGGTCCACACAAAGACACATAGTAATTAAAATGGCCAAAAACAATGATAAAGAATTTTAAAGGTCTCAAGAGAAAAGAAGATAGTAACTTACAAAGGAAATTCCATAAAACTATTAGCTGATTTTTCAGCAGAAAAGTCAGAAGCCAGAAGGGAGTGGCATGATACATTCCAAGTGCTAAAAGGAAAACATCTGCAGCCGAGAGTGCTCTATCTAGTAAAGCTATCATTCAGAATAGAAGGAGAAATTAAGAGTTTTTCAGACAAACAAAAACTAAAGGAGTTCATGACCACTAATCAGCCCTACAAGACATATTAAAGGGGAGCCTTTGAGTGGAAAAACCATGAGTAAGAGTATAAAAAGTAAAAAACACACAAGCAGTGAAAATAAGTATTTCTGTAAAAAAATCACTCAAAAGATTCATAAGTAAAAGGGTGTAAAAATATGATGCCAAATATCAGAAACATGGAGGGGAGAGGAGTAAATAACAAGGTCAAAATTAAGTGACCATCAGCTTAATATAGACCGCTAAGTGCAGATCTCATATATAAAACACGGGGCACTGGGGTGTTTCAGGCAGTTGAGTGTCAGATGTTTGGTTTCAGCACAGGTCATGATCTCACAGTTCATGGGTTCGGGCCCCACGTCAAGCTCGGTGCTGGTGGTGCAGAGCCTGCTTGGGATTCTCCCTCTCTGTCTCTCCTTCTCTCCCCCCCTCTGTCTCTCTAAAAATGAATAAATAAGCTTAAAAAATAAAAAATAAATAAAATGAATGGAAACCACAAACCAAAAAGACCCAATAATTTATGTGTAAAGAATAAAAGAGTAAGGAATCTAAGCTGATCACTAAAGAAAGCCAACAAGCCATAAGAGAGAAAGGGAGGAAAAGATCATTAAAAATCCATAAAAACAACCACAAAACATATAACACAATGGCAATAAATGCATATCTACCAAAAATTACATTGAAGTTAAATGGACTAAATGTCCCAATCAAAAGACACAGGATGATAGAGTGTATAACAAAACAAGACCATACATCTGCTTCCTATAAGAGACTCATCATTTCAGACCTAAAGAAGACAGTTCCATATTGAAAGTAAGGGCATGAAAAAAATAAACAAAAAATGAATAAAAGAAAAGAAAAGAAGAGCAAAGAAAAGCATTTATCATGTAAATGGACATCAAAAGAAAGCTGGAGTAGCAATACTTACATTAGACAAACTAGACCTTAAAATAAAGACTATAAGAAGAAATGAAGAAAGGCACTATATCATAATAAAGATGATGGTCCAACAAGAAGATATAACAATTGTAAATATTTATGCACCCAGTATGGAACATCTAAATATATAAAACAATTATTAACAAACAAAAAGGAATGAATTGATAATAAAATAATAGTAGGGGACTTTGATACCCACTAACATCAATGGAAAGATCATCAAATCTGAAAAGTCATCAGAAAATCAACAAGGAAACCGTAGCTTGAAATGACCTACTGGACCAGATGGACTTAATAGATACATTCAGAACATTCCATCCTAAAACAGCAGAATACAGATTATTTTCAAGTGCACATGGAATAATCTCCAGAACAGATAACATATTAGACCACAAAACAAGACTAAACAAATTATCAAAGATCAGATTCCTACCATACATCTTTTCTGGCTACAACACTTGAAAGCTAGAAGTGAACCACATGAAAAAAATTTGGAAAGACCACAAATACATGCAGGTTAAACAACATGCTGCTAAACAATGAATGGGTCAACTAGGAAATCAAAGAACAAGTAAAAAAACCCACAAAATCAAATAAAAATGAAAACACAATGGTCCAAAACCTTTGAGATACATAAAAAGTGGTTCAAAGACAGAAGTATAGAGCAACACAGGCCTATCTCATGAAACAATAAAAATCTCAAATAAACAACCCAGCCTTATACCTGAAGGACCTAGAAAAAGAACAACAAACAAAACCTGAAACCAGTAGAAGGAAGGGAATAATACAGATTAGAACAGAAATAAATGATATAGAAACTAAAAATACAATAGAACAGATCAATGAAACATTCCCTAATAGGCAAAAACTAAGAAACATGTGATTGGTAGCCTGCCGTACAAAAAATGCTAAAGGGAATCCTTCAGGCTGAAGAGACAATAGAGAATTAGACAATAAAGAATGCTAGCAAAGGTAATTACATAAGTAAATATAAAACTCAGTATCAGTGAATTTTTAGTTTGTAATTTCATTTTTTTCCCCATGAGATTTACAAAAAAACTCCATAAAACAATTTATGAACTTAAGTGAGTGGGCACGCAATATATAAAGACATAACTGTGATTATAAAAATGAAAAGTGAGGGGGAAGGTAGGCATATAGGAGCAAAGCATATGTATTATATTGAAATTAAGTTGGTATTATTTGAACTACAATGTTATATATAAGATGTACATTGTAATCCACTGACAATCACCAAGAAAATAACTTGAAATTTAGTACTAAAAGAAACAAGAGGGGAATCCAAAATGATACACTAGAAAATATTGAAAACAAGAGAAGATAGCAGTGAAGGAACTGAAGAATAAAAAATATTTAAGATATATGAAAAACAAATTGTCAAATGATAGAAGGAAGCCTCACATTATTACTAACCACCAGAAATATAAATGTATTCAACTATCCAAATAAAAGGCAGGGATTAGAAGAATGAGTTTTATAAATGATCCAACTATATGCTGTACATAAGAGATTTACATTAGGTCTAAAGATACAAACAAGTTAAAAATATAACCATGCAAACAGTAACCAAAAGAACAGTTAAAGTAGTTATATTAATATCAAGCAGGGTGGTTGGGTGGCTCAGTTTGTTAAGCACCTGACTTTGGCTCAGGTCATGATCTCATGGCTCCTGAGTTCAAGCCCCGCATTGGACTCTCTATCGTCAGCACAAAGCCCGCTCCAAATCGTCTGTCCCTCTCTCTCTCTCTCTCTTTCTCTCTCTCTCTGCCCCTCCCCCTCTCTTTCTCTCAAAAATAAATACAAGTGTTTTTTAAAAATCAGACAAATAGCTATTAAGACAAAAATTGTTTTGAGAGATACAGAAAAACATTATATATTGATAAAAGAAGTAATCCATACAGATATAACATGTATGCACCTAAAATGGAGCCCCAAAATATCTGAAATAAAAACGGACAGGTTGAAGGGAGAATTACACACTTAAGAATAATAGCTTCTGATATCAACACCACACTTTAAATAATGACTGAAAGAACCAGACAAAAGATAAACAAAGAAATAGAACCTATGCAAAACACCACAAACCGACTTGATCCAACAGACATTATAAAACATTCAACTCAACAATAGCAGGCATACACATTCTTCTCAAGTATACAAGGAACATTCTCCAGGATAGGCCATATCAGGCAACAAAAATGTCTCGATACATTTAAAAAGATTTAAATCACACAAAGTATTTTCTCCAACTCAAGAGAATAAAATTAAAACTCAATAGCAGGTGGGGCACCTGGGGGCTCAGTCAGTAAAGCATCTGACTCTATTTCTTTTCAGGTCATGATCTCTTGGTTCATGAGGTCAAGCTCCTTATCAGGCTCCATGCTAAAACATGGAGCCTGATTGGGATTCTTTGTCTCCCTCTCTCTCTGTCCCTACCCCCCACCCCGTCTCTTAAAATAAATAAATAATTTAAAAAATTTTTAAAAATCAAAAAAACGGGAACACTCATATAAATATATGATAAAACAACATAATCCTAAACAACCAATAAACCAAAGAAGAAATCACAATGGAAATTAGGAAAAACTTCAAGATTAATAAAAACAAAAACACAACATACCCAAATGTATAGAATGCAGCAAAAGAAGGACTCAGAGGGAAATTTATAGCTATAATAATCTACACTAGAAAAAAGAGAGAGAAATACCTGAAATCAATAATCTAATCTTCTACCTTAAGGAAACAGAAAAAAAAAAAAAAAAAAAAAAAAAAGAGTGAACAACCCCAAAGCTAGCAGAAGGAAGGCAAGAATAAAGATTATGAATTAACAAAATAGAGAAGGGAGAAACAATGGCTCTTTGAAAAGATCAATAAAAAATTGACAAATTTTAGCTAGCCTGACCTGGAAAGGAAAAAAGAACAAAGATCCAAATTCCTAAAATAAAAAAGAAAAGTAACAGGGGATATCACTAACAATCTTACAAAGATTAAAAAAAATTCTATAAACAATTGTCTGCCAACAAATTCAATAGCTCAGATAAAAAGGACAAATTCCTAGAATCACAGAAACCTCCAACATTTACTCAAGAAGAGAAAGGCAATCTGCATAGAACTGTAACAAGGAAAAAGATTGAGTCAGCAATCAAAATACTTCCCACAAAGAAAAGCCCAGGGCCAGATGGTTTCATTGGTGAATTTTATTAAATGTTTATAGAATTAACACCAATTCTCAAGCCCCTCCAAAAGCAGAGGAAAAGGGAACACTTTAGAACTCATTCTATGAGGCCAGTACTACCCATATCAATGCCAGACAGACAAGAAAATAAAAATGCAAAATCCCTAAGGACTAGAGATGCAAGGTCCTCAACAAAATTCTATCAACCCAAATCCAGCTACATAGTAAAAGGATTATAAAGTGAAGATGGCAGAGTATTAGGGGGACCCTATGCTTGCTTTCTCCCATGAACACAGCTAGATAAATACTAAATCATTCTGAACACCCAAGAAATCAATCTGAGGACTAAGAAGACAAACTGCAAAGCCAGAGGGACAAAAAACAGCAAGATCATGGAAGGTAGGAGGTGCTGAGAGGTGATTTGGGGGACAACAGCATTGTGGGTGTTGTGCAGAGGGGGGGGGCACTGATCACAGACAGAAGAGAGAGAGAGAGAGAGAGAGAGAGGGAGAACATGCAGCGCGCAGGAAATTGTACAAGAAGAGCACTTCCCTAAAACCACTGACTGGGAAAATGAGAAAGGCTAATTATCACAAGTTTTGACCAGCAGCAGAGCTCAAAGTCTAAAGTTTTAGAAGTCCATGCCGTCACTGGGGTCAAACATGGTGCACTTAGTGGTGCTCCTGCAGAGGAGGGCAGAGGCCCAGGAGCAGACAGCATGGTCTGAGGATCCCCTGGATTGCACCAGGAGAGACAGTTCCCCTTCTTGGGAGTTCATTTGGGAGAGGTGTCACTGTCTCTCAGCGGACAAAAGACCCAGCAGGCACCATTGAGCTGCTGAGGGCAGCTAACCTGTGTGGGATGTCTGCTATGCTTTACCATATATTCTGAGCCCCTGAACAGTCCTGTGACTGCTTTTCTAGAGCAAACCGGCACCAGCCACAACATGGCAAGAACCTCCTTCAGAGGATCAGTATGGGTCCGTGCCATATTGTGTCCCTAAAATTTGAAGTTTTGAAACCCAGCCACATGCCCAAGATACAACACAGGAGTACTGTACTGCTGGAGGGATAGATGGCTCAGAAAAAGACAGGGTGGAGGCAGGGATCTGATAGAACCCTGGGGAACAAGAGGGGATTTTGTTCACTCTTCCATGAGGGTTTCCTGAACACCAGCAAACGTGAACTCCCCTCTCCAGGGCCTAGGGTGGGCAGGTGCTATTTTTTTTTTACCACTCGCATCAGCACAGATGGACTTCAGAGAGAAACACAATACCCAGAGTGAAGGCTTGAGCCGCTTACACCAGACCCTGCCCTTCTGCACTGTGCAGGTGTTTTGTTTTTGCTTGTTTGTTTGTTTTTTGTTTTGTTTCGGTTGGTTTTTTACTAAGGGCAAGAGTGGCTGAGAGCCCATGCGGCAGCAGGCTCCCACCCCAGAAGACCGGCACAAACTCCCTGCATGTAGCAAGTCTATTGATCATAGAGTGCTGCAAAGCTTAAGTTCTAGGGGAACTAGGATCCAGCAATCTTTAACAAGCAGTCCAAAACACACCTAGTTAAAACTCACCATACACAGGTCCATAAGTCCACAAATGGACAATGTCTAAACACTCCACACTGCAGGCAAAGAGAAACTCTGCAGAGGACTGACCTGAGGGAAAGAGCAGCCAAACTACAACAGCAAAGTGCACACAGCATACACCAAAAACACCTCCTGGAGTGCCAGGCCCTGGACAGTATATGACCTCTTCTTAATATAGCCATTACTGTCAGGAGCAGGAAATGTAATAGGGTTTCTGAACACACAGAGGACAGAGATCCAGACAAAATGTCAAGATGGAGGAATTCATCCCCCAAAAAAGAACAAGAAGAGGTCATGGCCAAGTATCTAATCAAAACAGACATAAGTTATATGCCTGAAACAGAATTTAAAACAACAATCATAAGAATACTAGCTGGGCTTGAGAAAAACAGAAAACACGAGGGAGTCCCTTACTGCAGAGTTAAAAGACATAAAAATTGGTCAAGCTGAAATCAAAAATGCTATAACCAAGGTGCAAAACCTACTAAATGTAATGACAAGGATGGAAGAAGCAGAGGAATGAATCAGTGATATAGAAGATAAAATTATGGGGAAAAATAAAGCTGAAAACAAGAGGGAAAGAGAATTATTGAATCACGAGTTTAGACTCAAGGAATTCAGCGACTCCATAAAGTATAATAACATTTGCATAATAGGAGTCCCAAAAGAAGAAAAAGGGGCAGAAGGTTTATTTGAGCAGTTCATACCTGAAAACTTCCCTAATCTGGAAAAGGAAACAGACATCAAAATCCAGGAGGCACAGAGAACTCCCATCAGAATCAACAAAACCAGCCAACACCAAGATATATCACAGTAAAATTTGCAAAATATAGAGATAAGGAAAGAATCTTGAAAGAAGCAAGGGAAAAAAAATTCTTAACCCAATAAAGGAAGACAAATGAAGTTTGCAGCAGATCTCTTCACAAAAACTTAGCAGGGAAAGAGGGAGTAGCATGATATATTCAATGTGCTGTATGGGAAAAATATGTATCCAAGAATACTTTATCCAGCAAGGCTAACACTCACAATAGAAGGAGAAATAAAAAGTTTCCCAGACAAACAAAACTTAAAAGAGTTCATAACCACTAAACCAGTCATGCAATAAATATTAAAGGGGACTCTTTGAGTGGGAAAGAAAGACCAAAAGCAACAAAGACTAGAAATGGACAGAGAAAATCTCCAGAAACACTAATTATACAGGTAATATAATGGCACTAAATCCATATCTATCAACAATCACTCTAATGTAAATGGACTCAATGCTCCAATCAAAATACCTTGGATAGAAAAATAATACTTATCTATATGCTGCATAGAAGAGGCTTATTTTAGACCTAAAGACACTTGCAGATTGAAAGTGAGAAGATGGAGAATGATTTATAAAGCAAATGGATGTCAAAAGAAAGTAGGAGTAGTCACACTTATATTGGACAAACTAGACTTTAAACCAAAGACTGTAACAAGAGATGAAGAAGGGCACTAGGTCATAATTAAGGGGTCTATCCATTAAGAAGATCTAACAATTGTAAATATTTATGCCTCCAACTTGAAACACCCAAACATATAAGTCAATTAATGCCAAACATAAAGAAACTCATTGATAATACAATAATAGTAGGGGACTTTAAGACCCACTTACAACAATGGACAGATCATCTAAGCAGAAAATCAACAAGGAAACAATGGCTTTGAATGACATACTGACCCAGATGGACTTAACATACATATTAAGAACATTTCAAGATAAAGCAGCAGAATACACATTCTTTTCAAAAGTACATGGAACATTCTCCAGATTAGATCACATTCTGGGTCACAAATCAGGCCCTAACAAGTACAGAAAGACTGAGATCATACCATGCATATTTTCTGACCACAGCACTATGAAACTCGAAGCCAACCACGTGAAAAACTTGGGAAAACCATACGTAGATCAATGGAACAGAACAGAAAAGCCAGAAATAACCCACAACTATATGGTCAACTAATCTTTGACAAAGCAGGAAAGAATATCCAATGGGAAAAAGACAATCTTGTCAACAAATGGTGTTAGGAAAACTGGACAGTGACCTGCAAAAGAATGAAACTGAACCACTTTCTTACACCGTATACAAAAATAAAGTCAAAATGGATGAAAGATCTAAACGTGAGACAGAGAACCATTAAAATCCTAGAGAAGAACACAGGAAGTGACCTTTTTGACATCAGTGAAAGCAACTTCTTACTAGATATGTCTCCTGAGGCAGGGAAATGAAAACAAAAATAGACCATTGGGAATTCATCAAAATAAAACCCTTCCAAAAAGCAAAGAAAACAATCAACAAAACTAAATGCAGCCTATGAAGTGGTAGAAAATATCTGTAAATGCCATATCTTATAAGGGGTTAGTATCCAAAATCTATAAAGAACTTATCAAACTCAACATCCAAAAAAACAAAGAATCCAGTGAAGAAATGGGCAGAAGACATGAATAGACACTTTTCTAAAGAAGACATATAGATGGCCCACAGACACATGAAAAGATGCTTAACATTGTTCACCATCAGGGAAACGCAAATCAAAACCACAATGAGATACCACCTCACATTTGTCAGAATGGCTTA
This sequence comes from Panthera leo, assembly GCF_018350215.1. Taxonomy (NCBI): domain Eukaryota; kingdom Metazoa; phylum Chordata; class Mammalia; order Carnivora; family Felidae; genus Panthera; species Panthera leo. The sequence continues at coordinate 94,080,432 of NC_056686.1, forward strand.
AAATTAACAACTTAGGAAACAGCAAGTGTTGGTGAGGATGCAGAGAAAGGGGAACTCTTTTGCACTATCAAGGAGAATGCAAATGGATGCAGCAACTGTGGAAAACAGGATGGAAGTTCCTCAAAAAGTTAAAAATAGAACTACCTAGCAATTGCACTACTAGGTATTTATCCAAAGGATACAAAAATACTGATTCAAAAAGGCACATGCACCCCAATGTTTATAGCAGCATGATCAACCATAGCCAAATTATGGAAAGAGTTCAAATGTCCATCAACTAATGAATGGATAAAGACGATACAGTATATATATACTATGGAATATTACTCAGCCATCAAAAAGAAACCTTGCCATTTGCAACTATGGAGCTAGAGTATATTATGCTAAATGAGATAAGTCAGTCAGAGAAAGACAAATACCATATGATTTCACTCATATGTGGAATTCAAGAAACCAAACATATGAACTAGGGCAAGGGGGAAAAAAAGAGAGGAAAGCAAACCATAAGAGCCTGTTAACTATGGAACACCTCGGTGGCTCAGTTGGTTAAGCACCCAACTCTTTATTTTGGCTCAGGTCATGATCTCACGGTTAGTGAGATCAAGCCCCATATAGGCTCTGTGCTGACAGTGCAGAGTCTGCTTGGGATTCTCTCTCTCTCTCCCTCTCTCTCTCTCTCACTAAAAATAAATAAGCTTCAAAAAAAGAGAAACTGTTAACTGTAAAGAGTAAAATGAGGGTTGATGGAGGGAAGTGGGTGGGGAATGGGCTAAATGGGTGATGGGTATTAAGGAGGGCACATGTTGTGACGAGCACTGGATGTTATATGCAAGTGATGAATCACTAAATTCTATACATAATTCCAATATTACCCTATATGTTAACTCACTAGACTTTAATAAAAAGTTGAAATAAAAAAAATAAAATAAAATAAAATAAAACCTTAAAAAAGGATTACAATACCATGACCAGGTAGAATTTATCCCAGTAATGCCAGTGTGGCATACATATGAAAATCAATGTAGAGGATTCAGGAAGAAGATGATGGAAAGCAGAGAGACCCTAGCTCACTTCTTCCCATGAATACAACCAGATAAGTATCAAATCATCCTAAATACTCCAGAAATCAACCTGAAGAATGACCGAAGAGATTCCACAAATAAAGGGAGAGAAGAGGTCACATCAAAGAAGGTAAGAAGTGTGTAGATGTGGTTTAGGAGAGAAATGGGTCTTAGCTCCGACAGGGGGTGGAGCTATGGTCACAGAGAAGGGCAAGAGAGAGGAGCACAGAGGGGAATGCCTAAGGAGAACACTTCCCCATAGCTGTTGACTTGGAAAGCAAAAGGGGCTGAATTTTGTGAATTCTAGCAGTCAGCTAGGCTTAAAGCCTGGAGTTTTAAAGGGCAACAGTCTTGGCTGGGATAGAGCCCAGAGGGCACTGTGATGTTTCTGGAGAGAAGGTAGGCAAACAACCTGGGGACAGACAGTGTGAAAACAGTGGTCTGAAGGGTACCTGGGGCACACAGGTAGGGAGACTAATTTGCTCTTCTTGGAGGATTTCCCTGAGAGGCAGTGTTCATGGAGATAACTCTCTGGGAACAAAGGAGATGGCAGGTGCCATTTCCCACCCCTGCCCCTCAGCATAAAAGCAGAGCCACCTGCAGGATGCACCTCAACACAGACATGGGCTGCCTAATTTGCTTACACTAAGGCCACTCCCCTGCTCTCTGGTGGAACTGCCCTGCTCAGTCAAGCTTGCCTCAGTCCCAGCATTGTGGTCCCCTTCCCCAGAAACCTCTGCCCATATCACAAATCACAAACAGTTTTGCAATGCCTCAATTCCAGTGGAGTGGTGACAGGTCTCATTTCAAAAGCAGATCAGAATCCACCTAGTTAAAACTTGCCACTCAGGCCACTTTTAACAAAACACTGCCCGCAGCAGGCAAGGAGAGACTCTGCCGATGACTGGCCTGAAGGACACAGCAGCCAGAACACAAGAGCAGACCACACACAGCATGCACTGGAGACATTTCCTGAAGTGCCAGGCCTTGGGCACTATATGATTTCTTCGTCACAAGGTCATTACTTTTCAAGAACAGGAGACATAACTGGCTTTTCTTATGCACAGAAGCAGGCAGAGACTTACACAAAATGAGAAGAGAGAGGAATCTATCCCAAATTAAAGAAAAAGATAAGGCCATCAACAGAGATCTACGCAAAACAGATACAAGTAACACGCCTGATAGAGAATTTAAAGCAATGATCATAAGGATACTCACTGGACTTCAGAAAAAAGTGGAAGGCATCAGTGAGACTCTTACCTTAGAGATAAAAGAGTTAAAAAAGTATCATTCAGAGATGAAGAATGCAATAAATGAGATGAGAAATAAGTTTGATACAATGAACAGCAGGCTGGAAGAAGAGAAATGAATTAATGACCTAGAAGCCAAAGTGATACAAAACAATGAAGCTGAACAAAAGAGAGAAAGAAGAGTAATGCAACATGAGAAGAGACTTAGGGAACTTAGTGACTCCATCAAATGTAATAATACCCATAATATATGAGTCCCAGAAGAGGAAGAGAGAGAAAAGAGGGCAGAAAATTTATTTGAAGAAGTAATGCCAAAGACTTCCCTAATCTGGATAAGGAAACAGACATCCATCCAGGAGGCACAAAGAACTCCCATCAAAATCAATAAAAGCAAGGGTGCCTGCGTGGCTCATTTGGTTAAGCGTCCAGCTTTGGCTGAGGTCATAATCTTGCTGTTCCTGAGTTCGAGCCCCGTGTCCAGCTCTGTGCTGACAGCTCAGAGCCTAGAGCCTGTTCTGGATTGTGTGTCTCCCTCTCTCTCTCTGCCTCTCCCCCACTCACACTCTGTCTTTCACTCTCAAAAATAAAAAAACTTTAAAAAAAATTAAATAAACAAAAACAGGCCCACTCCAAGACATATTGTAATTAAATTTTCAAAATATAGTGATAAGGAAAAAATTTTAAAAGCAGCAACACAAAAGAAGTCCTTAACTTACAAGAGAAAACTCATAAAGTTAGCAGGGTATTTTTCAACAGAAGCTTGACAAGCCACAAAGTAGTGACATGATATATAAAAGTGCTGAATGGGAAAATCTGCAGCCAAGAATACTCTATCTGGCAAGGCTATCATTCAGAATAAAAGAAGATAAAGCATTTCTCAGACAAAAAAAACTAAAGGAGTTTGTGACCACTAAACCATGCCCATAAGAAATATTAAAAGGAACTCTTTTAGTGGAAAGGAGAGACCAAAAGTGACAGTACAAATGCAGGAAAACACAAAAGCAGTAAAAATGAATACTTCTGTAAAAAATCAGTCAAGAAACTCACAAAAGTGGGGTTTAAAATATAATAATATAAACCTAAACCATGGGGAGGAAAGAAGAAAAGAAAACAAAACAAAAAGAAAACAAATAAAACAAATAATGGCAATAAATACATACCTACCAATAATTACTTTGAATGTAAATGGACTAAACATTCCAATCAAAACACACAGGATGACAGAGTAGATTTAAAAAAAAAGCAAGACCCATCCATATGCTACTTTCCAGAGACTCATTTCAGACTTAAAGATACCTGCAGATTGAGTATGAGGGGATGGAGAAACATTTATCATGCAAATGGATGTCAAAAGAAAACCAGACTAGCAATATTGATACTAGATAAACTAGTATAACTATAAAACATAGCTATAAACAAAGATAACTGTAAAACAAAGACTATAAGAAGAGATGAAGAAGGGCACTATATAGTATTAAAGGGGACAATACAACAAGAAGATCTAACAATTGTAGATATTTATGCACCCAACATAGGAGAAGCAAAATATATAAAACCATTAATAAAAAACATAAAGGAACTAATGATAATAATAATAATTGGGAATTTTTTAACACCCCACTTACATTGATGGGAGATCATCTAAACAGAAAATCAACAAGAGAACAATGACTTTATGGCACAGGACCAGTTGGACTTAACAAAAACATTCAGAACAATCCACCATAAAACAATGGAATATACACATTCTCTTCAAGTTCACATGGAACATTCTCGAGAATATATCACATATGAGGTCACCAAACAAGCCTCATCAAATACAGAAAGATTAAAGTCATACCATGCACCTTTTCTGACCACAATGCTATGAAACTAGAAGTCAACAATTATAGAAAATCTGGAAAGATCACAAATACATGCAGGTTAAACAACATGCTACTAAACAGTGAATGAATTAACCAGGAAATAAAAGAAGAAATTTAAAAATACATGGAAACAAATGAAAAGGAAAACACAATGGTCCAAGACCTTTGGGATGCAGCAAAAGTGGTCATATGAGGGAAGATTACAGCAATACAGGCCTACATCAAGAAGCAAGAAAAATCTCAAATAAACAACCTAACTTCACACCTAAAGGAGCTATGAAAAGAACAGCAAAAGAAGTCTAAAGCCTGCAGAAAGAAGGAAATAATAAATAGAGCAGAAATAAATCGTATAGAAACTAAAAAACAACAGAACACATCAATGAATCCAGGAGTTGGTTCTTTGAAAAAAATAATAAAACTGATCATTGTCTAGCCAGACTTAATCAAAAAGAAAGGAGAAGGGACACACACGAAATCACAAATGAGAGAGGAGAAATAACACCTAGATACATATAACCTACCAAAACCGAAAGAGGAAGAAACAGAGAACTTGAACTGCCTGATAACCAGCAAAGAGATTAAGTCAATAATCAAAAAACTCCCCCCAAACAAAAGTCCAGGACCACGTGGATTCACAGGTGAATTCTATCAAACATTTAAAAAAGAATAGTTAATACCTATTCTCAAACTATCCCAAAATATAGAAAAGGAAGAAAAGTTCCACATTCTACGAGGCCAGAATTACCCTGATACCAAAATCAGATACACGACAAAGTAGATATACAAAATCAATATCTCTGATGAGCATAGATGCAAAAATTCTCAACAAAATACTAGCAGACTGAATCCAACAATACATTAAAAAAAAAAATCATTCACCACTATCAAGTGGGATTTATTCCTGGTTTGCAAGTGTGGTTCAATATTCACAAATCAATCATGATATATCACATCAATAAAAGAAAGGATAAGAACGGCATGATCATTTTTATACATGTAGAAAAAGAATTTGACAAAGTACAACATCATTCATGATAAAAACCCTCAACAAAGCAGGTTTAGAAGGAACATACTTCAGCATAATAAAGGTCAATTATGAAAAACCCACAGCTAATATAATTATAAATGGGGAAAAACCGAGAACTTCTCTATGGTCAGGAACAAGACAAGGATGTCCACCCTCACCAATGTTACTCAACATAGTACTGGGTGTCCTAGCCACAAAAAGCAGACAACAAAAATAAATAAAAGGCATCAAAATTGGCAAGGAAGAAGACAAACTTTCACTTTTTACAGATGACATGATACTCTATATACAAAACCCAAAGACTTCACCAAAAAATTACTAACACATGAATTCGGTAAAGTCACAAGAGTCAAAATCAATGTACAGAAATCTGTTGTGTTTCCATACACCAATAATGAAGTGGCAGGATGAGAAATTAAGGAATCAATCCCATTTACAACTGCACCAAAAACAATAAGATACCAGGGAAATAACCTAACCAAAGGAATGAAAGTCGTAGTGTGAAAACTATAAAACACTGATGAAATAAATTGAAGATGATACCCAAAAGTAGAAAGGCATTCCATGCTCATGGATTGGAGGAACAGCTATTGTTAAAATGTCTACAGTATCCAAAGCAAACTACATGTTTAATGCAACCCCTGTAAAAATACCACCAGCATTTTTCGTAGAGTTAGAACAAACAATCCTAACATTTGTATGGAACCACAGAAGACCCGAATAGCCAAAGCAGCATTGAAAAAGAAAAGCAAAGCTGGAGGCATCACAATTCCAGACTTCAAGTTATATTACAAAGTTGTACTAATCAAAACAGTATGGTACGGGCACAAAATCAGATACATAGATCAATGGAACAGAATAGAAAACCCAGAAATGAACCCACAAGTATATGGACAACGAATTTTTGTCAATTCAGAGAAGAATATCCAAAGGGAAAAAGACTGTCTCTTCAACAAATGGTGTTGGGAAAACTGAATGAAATAATGAAACTGGACCACTTCCTTACATCACACACAAACATAAATTCAAAGCGGATTAAAGACTGAAATGTGAGACAGGAAACATAAAAATCCTAGAAGAGAACACAGTAACTTCTTAGACATCAGCCATAGAACTTCTTACTAGATGTGTCCCTAAGGCAAGGGGAAAAAAAGCAAAAATAAACTACGGGAACTACATAAAAATAAAAGCTTCTGCACAGTGAAGAAACAATCAACAAAACTAAAATGCAGGTTGTGTAATGGGAAAAGATATTTGCAAATAACATATCCAATAAAGGGTTAATTAGCAAATTATAAAAGAATTTCTAAAACTCAACACTCAAAAAATAATCCAATTTAAAAATTGGAAGAAGACATGAACACACATGTCTCCAAAGAAGACATACAGATGGCCAACAGTCGCAAAGAAAGGTCTCAACATCACTTAGCATCAGGAAAACAGGAATAAAAACTACAATGAGATACCACTTCACACCTGTCAGAATGGCACATCAGATATTGGCAAGGATGTGGAGAAAGGGAAACACTCTTATGATGTTGGTGGGAATGTAGCCACTGTGGAATACAAGATGCAGATTCCTCAAAAAGTTAAAAACAGAACTACCCTTTGATCCAGTAATTGCACTATTATGAATTTAGCCAAAGAATACAAAAATGCTAATTCAAAGGGTTACATGTACCCTGATGTTTATAGTAGCATTATATACAATAACCAAATTATGGAAAAAGTCCAAATGTCCATCAACTGAGGAATGGATAAAGAAGATGTGGTATATACACATGATATTATATAAATATAATGGAATATCACTCAGCCATCAAAAAGAATGAAATCTTGCCATTTGCAATGATATGGATAGAGCTAGAGAGTATTATGCTAAGCAAACTAAATCAGTCAGAGAAATACAAATACTATATGATTTTACTTGTATGCAGAATTTAGGGAAAACAAATGAACAAGGGGGAAAATGAGGGAGAGGAAAACCAAGAAACAGAATTTTTAACTATAAAGAACAAATCGATGATTACCCGAGTGGAGTTTGTGACGTTGGGGGGATAAATTAGGTGATGGGGATTGAGGAATGTACTTGTTGTGATGAGCACTAGGTGTTGTATGGAAGTTCTGATTCACTACATTGTACACCTGAAACTAATATTACACTGTATGTTAACGAATTAGAATTTAAATAAAAACTAATAAAGAAAAATCAATGCAATATATTAGTGGAATAAGGAAAAACACCATATAGGTGTCTTAATTCGTGTAGAAAAAAAGCACTTGACAAAATCCAACAGCCTTTCATGATAAAGTGCTCAACAAACTAGAAATTGAAGGGAACTTCCTCAACATGATAGAGGCCATATATGAAAAAAATCATCACTAAGATTATTTTCAATGATGAAGCCTGAAATTTTTCCCCCTAAGATCAGGAATAAGACAAGGATGTCCACCCTCGCCCCTTCTATTCAATATTGTACTCAAAGTTCTAGCCTGGACAATTAGGCAAGAAAAAGAAATAGAAGGCATCAAAATCAGAAAGGAGGAACTAAAAGTATTTCTATTTGCAAATGACATTATATAAAGAAAATCATAACATATCAACACACAAAATAACTATTTGAGGCCCACCACCACCATGTTCCTTTTCAGGCTTATTGGGTACTGATAGCACATGACCCATGAGAGGCCCTAGTATGTAGATGAGGATGTGACAGTGAGTTTGGAGTGACAGACAACTCTAGAGGCAATAGAAGCAACAAACAGAAACTCTTAAAGAAGCCAAAAGAAGTGAAAGCATTTTAAAATATATTAAATGGCTATCACTTCTTATCTTGAATGTTCTCAAATATTATGGCATGAAAGAACAATAGTGGCAATGTGGATATAAGACCAAAAAAAAAAAAAAAAAAAAAGATGGCAGCCAAAGAGCATGGTGCTCCTCAGCAGCCTGTTCTCCAGTCTCCACAGCCACCTCCTGTCTTTCCAGGTGCCACCTAAGGATTCTCAGGGCTGCCTGCAGGAATAAGACTTTTTTCCAACTTCCTTCCTCATGGTGATGCCTCATGTCACCCTGGGCCATGATAACTATTTCTCTGTAGAAGAAATCCCTGTAATATTCTTTTCTCTATTCCTCTCCCATATATAAAGTTGCAGTATTAAAATTGCTTATACTGAATGTACTTTCATTTCCAAACTTATTTACATGGCAAGATAAAACATAGTCTTTAAATATTAAAAAAAAAAGCTGTTAGAGTTAATGAACAAATTTATCAAAGTTGCAGGATATAACATACAAAAATAAATTTCTAAACATAAGCAGTGAAATCTGAAAATAAAATTAAGAAAAAATCCATTTTCAATACCATGAAAAAGAAAAAAATACTTAGGAACAAATTTAACCACAGAGGTACAAAATTTGTACACTGGAAATTACAAAACATTGCTAAAGAAATTAAAGACCTAAATAAATGAAAATTTATCTACATTCATGGATTAGAAGACTTACTATTGTTAAGACAATATTCCCCAAAGAAATGTATAGATTCAGCAATGTGGATGGAACTGGACAGTGTTATGCTAAGTGAAATAAGTCATACAGGGAAAGACAGATACCATATGTTTTCACTCTTATGTGGATCCTGAGAAACTTAACAGAAGACCATGGGGGAGGAGAAAGGAAAAAAAAAAAGTTACAGAGAGGGAAGGAGGCAAACCTTAAGAGACTCTTAAAAACTGAGAATAAACTGAGTGTTGATGGGGTGGGAGGGAGGGGAAAGTGGGTGATGGGCATTGAGGAGGGCACCTGTTGGGATGAGCACTGGCTGTTGTGTGGAAACCAATTTGACAATAAATTTCATATTAAAAGAAAAAGAAATGTACAGATTCATAATAGTCCCTACCAAAATTCCAATAGTGTTTTTGCAGAAATGGAAAGCTGATCCTAAAATTCATATAAAATTACAAGAGACCCAGAATACTAAAAAAAAAAAAAAATTTTAAAGAATAATAACATTGAAGGACACACAGCTCCCAACTTCAAAAATTTTACAAAGCAACAGTAATCAAAATATTGTGGTACTAGCATAAGGATAAATGTATAGACCAATAAAATAAAATTTAGCGTGCAGATATAAACCCTTACCTCTATAGTAAATTGGTTTTTGAGAACAGTGCAAAGGCCATTCAATGGCAAAAGAAATAGTCTTTTCCACAATTGATGATGTAATTACTAGATATTTACATACAAAAGAAAGAGGTTGGGTCTTTACCTCACACCATAGATAAAAATTAACTCAAAATGGCTCAAATATTTAAATTTAAGAGCTAAACTATAAAAATTCTTTGAAGAAAACATAGGGATAAATCTCCATGACCTTGGATTTGCAATGGATTCTTAGATTCCAAAAACAAATAATTTAAAAAAAAAGACAAAGTGGGTTTAACAAAAATAAAATTTTTCTGCACAAAGCACATCACAAGAAAGTGATACAACCCATGGAATTAGAGATAACATTTGCAAAGCATATTAAAAATACTTGCAAATGACATACCTGATAAGAATCTAGTATAGAGAATATGTAAGAAACTCTTACAACTTGGGGCTCTTGGGTGGCTCAGTTGGTTAAGTGTCCAACTTCGGCTCAGGTCATGATCTTGCAGTTTGTGAGTTCAAGCCCCACATTGGGCTCTGTGCTGACAGCTCAGAGCTCAGAGCCTGGAACCTTCTTCAGATTCTGTGTCTCCCTCTCTCTCTGCCCCTCCCCTTCTTGTACTCTGTCTCTCTCTCTCTCTCTCTCTCTCTCAAAAATAAATAAAACATTAAAAAATTTTTTAAAAAAGAAGAAACTCTTACAACTCAACAACAAAAAGATAATCCAATCATAAAAGTTAACAAAGGACTTGAATAGACATTTCTCCAAAGAAGATATACAAATAGCCCCTAAACACATGAAAAGATTATCATTAGTCATTAGAGAATTGCAGATGAAAACCACAATGTTATACTATAGCACACCCACTGTTATGGCTCTAATGATAAGAAAAAGAAAGTGGTAAGTGTTGGCGAGGATGTGAAGAAATTGGAACTCTCAGCACCTGGGTGGTTCAGTCAGTTGAGTATCTGACTTCAGCTCAGGTCATGATCTCACAGTCTGTGAGTTCGAGCCCCACATCAGGATTGCTGCTGTCAGTGCAGAGCCTGCTTTGGATCCTCTGTCCTCCTCTTTCCCTGCCCCTCCCCTGCTCACTCTCTATCTCACAAAGATAAACATTATATTAAAAAAAAGAAATTAGGGCTGCCTGGGTGGCTCAGTCGGTTAAGCGTCCAACTTCGGCTCAGGTCATGATCTCACGGTTTGTGAGTTCAAGCCCATCGAGCTCTGTGCTGACAGCTCAGAGCCTGGAGCCTGCTTCGTATTCTGTGTCTTCCTCTCTCTCTGCCTCTCCCCTGCTCATGCTCTCTCTCTCTCTCAAAAATGAATAAATATTAAAAAAACTTTAAAAAATTAGAATTCTCATACACTGCTAGTGAAAATATAAAGTGGTACAGTCATTGTTGAAAACAAGTTAGCAGTTCCTCAAAATGTGAAAACAGAATTACCATAATACACAGAAATTCCAGAGAATTAAAAACAAAACAGAAATATGTACACAAATGTTTATAGCACTATTTGTAACATCCAAGGAAGTAAAATAAAAATTAAAGTCACCCAAATTTTCATCCACTAGTAAATAGATAAATTGTGGTTTACCCATGCAATGCAATATTATTCAGCCACAAAAAGAATAAAATACCGATATGTGCTACAACATGGATGAAACCTTAAAATACAATGTTAAGTGACAGAAACCAGACACAAAGATCACATATTGGGAGAAAACTGGAAATGCTAGTTTGGAGAGTCACAGCCAGATATTTGAGGAAACATGGATTCAGGATCTGGTCCAGTTTATAGGCATATAACAAGATCTCTAAGACAATTAACAGGATTAGAATCTAATATAGACAAAGGTCTATAGACATGAGATTTGTGTTTGTCCTTGACAAATCAAGTTCCAAATGACCTCCCCAACTCTGTTTTTCTTGATAAGAATTACCTCCCTGAAGTATGCATAACAAAGACAGTCTTCATAAGAATTCTGGAGAAGATAAGGTAGAACATTTACATATGAAAGGCATAGAAAAAGAATGCAAGCTGCTCCCAAAAGTTTTGTTTCCTTAAGGCCAGAATTTTTACAATACTTACAAGACTTTTGAGATAAATAGGGGAGGTTTGGAGATTGCTAAAAAATGATTAGTGTGGACTTTGAATGTTTTTGACACATTCAATGTGTGCCACATTTCAATGTGCCACATTTCAATGTGGCTCCAACATTGTGGAGCCACAATATTGGTCCTGTAAAGACTAGGTTTGCAAAAGAATAACTGTTTTTAATTCCTCAAAGAATTGGGCTGCTGTCTAAGTGATATCAAATACTGACACACCCTATGTTGGACTATTTCTTTTTCCTTCAGTGTACAGTTTTCTTAGGAAACAACTTAAGATATTTTCTTAGGAAGACCTTAAAAATATTCCTATCAGATTGTGAATGCAACCTTCAAATTTGGCCAAATACCTTATCATAAAGTATTAATCCTTTCAAATATCTTGTCAGGTTTCAGTCGGATAAAACAGTAAATATTTCTGGCAGTATTAAATAACCTCATAGAACCAAGATGCATCCTCAAAGAAGGTGCGAATATACTATCTTCACAAGATTTAGAGTCACTCCCAAAGATAGCCAAAGACAGAACCGACAACCTATATGTCCCAGGCACACAGAAATACAAGACAAGTTCTTAGAACATAAAACCAGACAAGCAAGAAGACAATATCTAATCCCTGGAGACAAGGATCACTAACCAATTGGTCTGGTTTGGAAAGGAAGGGCCAATGTGAAATTTTATTGTCTTCTCTTGACAGGACTCAGGAGGTAATCTATTTACCTTTAATTTTTTTTAATGTTTATTTTTGAGAGAGAGAGAGAGAGAGAGAGAGAGCAAGAGCGCACACGAACGAGGGAGGGGCAGAGAGCGAGAGACACAGAATCTGAAGCCTGCTCCAGGCTGCGAGCTGTCAGCCTAGAGCCTGATACAGGGCTCGAACTCAGAAACTGTGAGATCATGACCTGCGCCGAAGTTGGACGGTTAACTGAGTGAGCCACCCAGGCACCCCAGGAAGTAATCTATTTGTAAAAACTTCTGGGGATCCTCCATGGGTTGAAAACAATTCTTTAACTAAAGCCCTTACTTTTGTCTTTGACCAAGGAGTAAAAGACACTTAAAAAGGTTTGCCTATAGCCTTGGGGGGGGGGGTCTTATTTTAAAAGGTAATTTTTAATAGTCTTTTAAGAGTGGAAAAGCAACTTAGAAGATTCCTAGAATGAGTACTCAAATAAAGGAAGGTAGAGGGGGACCAGTAGGAGTTACTTCTCATAGTCTTATAGTCTTTCATTTTAGGTAACTTTTATCTCTTTTTCATTAACCTTTTGCAATGAATCTTTCAATGAAACCATTTTGGAATTTTGAAACCTTTTGGAGACTTCTGCATGACAATTAAGAGATATCCCATTCTGTTTAATTTGGGAACCCTTACTTTCAAGTGCAGTTCTTAAATGATCACACCTAACTGAAACATTTCTCATAATGGCCACTGTAATTCTAGGTGGGTTTAGTAAGATTTTGCCATTTCTAAAAATATCTATAGCCTCCAGGACCATATTCTTTATACATAAAATAGACAGGTGTGCCAAAAGGTGGCACACTTAACTCTTTGGATATAAAGGAACCCATTTTTTTAAGCTAGGCTTTTGGGTTTCTCAGATACAAACTAACACCTAAGAGGGATGTGCTGTGGGAGTTGGAATTGTGGGGTGTTTTACATTCATTGCATGGAAATTTTCTTGAGGTTACATGACCAACTTACCCGGTCATGGGAGTGTTCCTGAGGCCGCAAGTGCTCGAACGGTCTTTAAACACTTGACCCTTCCCCATCAATTTGTGCAGCTTTCTGGCTTCTGAGATCCCTGTTAGCAAGAGCATTTACTGGACCCATTTCAGCTCAAATCAAACCCAGTCCAATCCTGGACCTAGTTTGCTTTTTTAAATCAGACCCAGTCTGACTCTAGACTATAACTGTAAGGGTTTAAATTGTAGTGTAGGGCTAACCTGTAGCCTTAAGAAATAACAGCTTTGTTTTAACACTGTACATTAAGAGATAACAGCCTTGTCCTATCAATCAAGGGAACAAAAGTTTAAGGGAAATCAACTGGTTTAGTGTTTGATTGGATTGGGGCAAGGGCATGTCTGAACTGTTTCCACCCCCACCTGGGAACTATTTCTTTGTTCTGTCCCCAGGTGATGATCAGACGATGTGGTTGGCTATAAAAACTCTGTACCCCGGCTGTTCGAGACCGCACTCTGGTCAAGAGTGTCAGTCCCGATCGGTTGACCTTGCCTCTCATTGCAATAAATTTTGTTGTGACTGTCAGTGGTGCCTGTAGCATTCTGTTTCAGGAGTCATGTGGATGCAACATTTGGTGCATTGGCTGGGAAATTTAAAGGTCTGAAACAGGGCCCTTTCCTCGGATTGCTCCACCAATCCCTGGAAGGAGGCTCGGGATTGGGGTGCGCCATTTGAATGGCTCAAGAAGGGTCTGCCGGATGTGGCTACAGACCCAGAATCAGGGTTCCTACCAAGACGCCAGTGGACCCCATTTGGTTTGGTTTTTGTTAGAAAGGATCTATTTTCATGTGGCTGCCGCGGCCTACTGGCCTCGAGATCTCCAACTTGTGTTCTCTTCGTGTCTTGTTTTCTTTCTGTTAATTGTCTGTGTATCCTTCTTGGTTTTGCCTTAATTGTTTTCTTTCTGTTGATTGTCTGTGCGTCCTTCTCGGTTTTGCCTATCTTTGTCATGGGTCAAAATCAGCGCACCCCACCCCTCTGAGTCTCATACTAACTCACTTCCAGGACTATGGGAGAGCTGCCTCAGTTTTTGGCTTCCACGTCAAGCCAATCCTTCGAACCCTCTGCAAGGTGGAATGGACCAGCTTTCAGGTCGAATGGCCTCTGCAGGGGTCCTTTGACCTTACTCTGGTATATAAGGTTCATGCTATTGTCTATTCTAGGCCTCTCCTTGAAAGTATATTTGTGACCCATCAGCCAAGTTGGGATGACAGCCAGCAGCTCTTGCAGGTCCTCTTCACTACTGAGGAATGGGATAAGATCCATCGCGAGGCCTGGAAATTGGTGATGGGGCCAAACAGGCATCCCACCAAGGATCCCGCCTTACTCAAGGAAGTCTTTCCTTCCTCCCACCCTGAAGATTGGGATCCAAACACTCCTCATGGTAGGTGATCATTGATCTTATTTTGCCAGACTCTACTGGGAGGTTTCTGAGCAGCCGCCCGCCGGCCCACAAACATGTCTAAGGTAACTGAAGTAGTTCAAGGGACCAACGAGAGCCCCTCAGCCTTCTTAGAAAGGCTCATGGAGGCGTACTGTACCTTTACTCCTATAGACCCTGAGGCACCTGAAAATAGAAGGGCATTAAACCTGGCCTTTGTCTCACAGGCAGCCCAAGACATTCGGAAGAAATTACAAAAATTAGATGGGTTTGGAGGGAAAAATTTATCTGAGCTAGTTGAAATAGCCCAAAAAGTTTTTAACAATAGGTATTCTCAGGAAGAGAGACAGACAAAAAAATTGACTAGGGTGGTAGCGGCTGTCCTGGATGCCCGCGAGGGAAGGGGACCCCAAACGCCCAAAGAATTCTGGTCTGGGCAAAAGAAAAAGGACAGACAAAGGGTTAGAGCGCCACTAGAAAAAAAAAAAACCAATGTGCATATTGCAAGCAAGAGGGACACTGGAAAAAGGATTGCCCCAACTTAGCCCAGCGCAAAACTTGGCCACTCCAGGCATCTATAATGGAAGTCGATTCCGACTGATGGGGCCGCAGCTCAGTGGTCCCTTCTGAGCCATTGGTTACTGTTAATATAGGGGGCCAGCCTAAGACTTTCTTGGTGGACACTGGGGCAACATTTTCAGTCCTAAAACAAAGATCCTGGCCCCAGCAGGCGAGGAGCAACCCTGGTGCAAGGGGCGACTGGGTCCCAAACTTGTAAATGGACCACTGAATGAAAAGTAGATTTAGGCCATAAAACGGTTACACATTCTTTCTTAATCATGCCTGAGTGCCCCTACCCTGGATTACTGGGCAGAGACCTATTACAGAAACTAACGGCTTCTTTGAGATTCACTGAGGGGCTATGCATGTTAAAGTCAGCCAGGATGGCCCAACGATAGTAATGGTGACTGTGCCACTTGGGGAAGAGGGCCTACTTACCCCGGTGCCAAATGAAAATGTTCACACAGTCGATCCCCTCCTTAAAAGTCTCCAGGCGGACTTTCCCCAGGTATGGCCCGAGACCAATCCACCTGGACTGGTGATTCATCAAGACCTGATAATTGTGGAACTTAAGGCGTCCACACTTCCGGTAAGACTGAAACAATATCCTATGTCCTGGGAGGCTAGGCGGGGAATCGCTGTTCACATCAAGCGTTTGCACGACTTGGACATTCTGACCCCATGCAAGTCGCCATTGAATACTCCACTTCTCCCTGTCCGAAAGTCTAACTCATCCGATTTTCGGCCAGTTCAAGACCTGAGAGCAGTAAATGCCGGAGTAATGGATATTCATCCCACTGTACCCAACCCGTATACTCTCCTTATTCTGCTTCCCCCTTCTCAGGTGTATTATACAGTTCTGGACTTAAAAGACGCCTTCTTTGCCATCCCACTGGCCCCACAGAGCCAGCCACTGTTGGCATTTGAACGGACTGATCCTGAAGAGGGAAAAGCCGGACAGCTCACTTGGACGCGACTTCCCCAGGGATTCAACAACTCCCCTACTCTTTTTAATGAAGCCCTGCACCAGGATCTAGAACCATTTCGAATCTCCAAACCGCAGGTAACTCTGTTGCAGTATGTTGATGATATCTTGCTGGCGGCCCCCTCTCATTCAGAATGCCTGAGCACCACCAAGGAACTCTTGAGTCTTCTGCAAAAACTGGGATACCGAGTGTCAGCCAAAAAAGCGCAGATCTGTCGCACTGCGGTCACCTATTTAGGTTACAACATTAAAAAAGGTAAGCGCTATCTCGGTGAACAAAGGATTCGTGCTATACTCGATATTCCTCAGCCTGAAACTCGCAAACAAGTCTGCGAGTTACTGGGGGCAGCAGGCTACTGCAGACTGTAGATACCTGGTTTTGCTGAACCGGAAGCCCCTTTGTATACCACTCCCAAGGGGCCTCCAGAGTCCTTCACATGGGGGGAGACTCAAACTAAAGCCTTCCAAGTTTTACAAGCTTTACCAGAGGCTCTCATGACCCCACTGGCCTTGGCCCTGCCAGATCCCACTAAGCCATTCCATTTGTTTGTAGCTGAGAAAGGGGGGGTAGCCAAGGGAGTTCTGACTCAGCGCCTGGGACCTTGGAGCCAACCAGTGGCCTATTTATCCAAAAGGCTAGACACAGTTGCTTCCGGGTGGCCCACACACATTCGACAGATTGCTGCCACCATGCTACTAGTCAAAGACACAGATAAACTAACCCTGGGATAGACGTTGTCTGTTACAGGGCCCCATGAAGTGGAGGCCTTACTGTGGGCTCTCCCAGAACGGTGGCTGTCAAATGCTCAGATGACCCAGTATCAGGTATTGCTGCTTGACCAGCCCCGGATACGTTTTGTGCCCCCGCAGCCTTAAACCCAGCTACTTTGCTGCCCGAAGGACTAGGTCCCCCTCTATATTCTTGCCCAGAGACCTTAGTGATAGTTTCGTCCCTCCACCCGGATCTCATGGACATTCCCCTACAGGATCCTGATATCAACATGTTTTCAGACGGCAGTAATTTTGTGTTTCAAGGGCAAAGGCATGCCGGTGCTGTGGTTACGACAGACCGCGAGGTTTTATGGCAACAGACCCTTCCCCTGCCGACAGACCCAACCTCAGCCCAGCGCGCAGAGCTCATCGCGCTAACTAAAGCCCTGAAACTCAGAGAAAACAAGTCAGTTAATATTTATACAGACAGCCACTATGCCTTTGCAACTGCGCATGTGCACGGGTCCATCTATTAAGCGCGGCCTCCTCATGGCGGAGGGCAAGGACATCAAAAATAAAGCCGAAATTCTAGACCTTGTAACAGCCATCTGGGAAACTGTGAGACTCGCGATCATTCACAGCCCAGGACATCAAAAAGACAACTCCCTAGAGGCAATCGGAAACCGCCTGGCTGATGCAGCAGCCCGGGAAGCTGCCCTAACTGAAAGTAAAAGTGCTTTGGCACTACGGATCTTGATAGACCCCCTGCTTCCGCCGGAGCCCAATTACACTCCTAAAGATTTGGAGTGGATTTCAAGAAAAGGGGGAAGTATGATACCGGGACGAAAGTGGTTTCAGGATCCTGAAGGTAAGATACTCTTACCCGCGGCACTTGGGCAACGCATGGTGTGTCTGCTCCACCAAGGGACTCCTCTGGGAAAAGCAAAGATGGCGGAATTGGTGCGGAAAAAGTTCAGGATGCAAGAGCTGGGAAAAGAGATCGAGGAGACGGTTGAAAGATGTGTAAGTTACGCCCAAGTAAATCAGGGTGCAAATAAGAAGGTTTTGGAAGCTAAAAGAGATAGAGGAACTGAGCCAGGCCAGTTTTGGGAAGTAGATTTTTCTGAAATTAAACCAGGGAAATACAGATGCAAGTATCAGCTTGTTTTTGTGGACACCTTCTCCGGGTGGGTTGAGGCGTTCCCCACTAAATCAGAAACGGCTCAGGTGACAGTTAAATTATTAAATGAACTAATTCCTAGATTCGGACTGCCTCTGAGCGTAGGATTGGACAATGGCCCGGCCTTCATGGCACAGGTATCGCAAGGTCTAGCCAGAGTGTTGGGAAAAGGATGAATTGGACTCTAAAGGAGACCTTAACCAAATTGTCCCTTGAGACTGGCGAAAATTGGGCTGATGTTCTGCCTTTTGCCCTTTTACCTCATATTCACTGTAAAACATTCAGGGGTCCTACCATTTCTGTTAAGGAAATATTGTAGTTTATTATAGTGATTGTGGCATGTTTGGGTGTTATTTTAAGAAACAGATTCATGTGTAATGGTGAATATTGGACCACTGTTGCTTTTCACATTTGTAAATTCGTTTTATGTTAAACCCTGTAGCCTAACAAACTGCTGTTATTTCTGACAGACACGTATCAATATTGTACTTTGAAGGTTATAAATATTATGTGGAGATTCCTCCATTTTGTTTTGAAATCTATAATAACAAGATCTTCATGTTGTTAAAATGTGGTTTTGTTGAGTCACAGTTCTTTCTGGGGAAAGAAGGCTGTGCAGAATGGGATCATTTTCCTTTATGGGTTTCATTTTAAGAGAATGAAATCTCGCTGCGTCAGTTATGATATTTAATTTATATTTGTGCTGGCCGTTCATTTAGTAATCTCTACCGAAATTTTAAGAGAATTGAAATGTAGAGATTTTGAACCTTGAACTTATGATTCATCTTAAACTGACATGGTAAAGGAGACTTAGTCTGAGTCAAGAGGCACAAGCTAACCCTGGAGCCGCGCTGGAAAGGACTGCACATCATGATCCTGACTACATCAATGGCCGTGAACATAGACGGTGTCCGAACCTGGATTCATCACTCTTAGGTTAAGAAAAACTGCGTGGAGGTGGAAACACCCAGGACTGATACGGGGCCAGAGAACGAACAGCGATGGAAGGTCAAAAGGCACCCAGAGGATCCTTTAAAGATAAGACTGATGCTGGAAAAATTGTCTGGGTTTGTATAATAAGCTTGGGAGACGGTGCAGAACTGCAGCCCTTGCCTTTTTGGCCATACCAATGGGAACTCAGACACTGTCACACGGAAGGTGGTAACGTCTAACGCCTCTCGTACTATGCCTTGTTTCTTGTTCGACCTGTGTGACCTGGTAGGAGAAGGATGGGGGTTGCAAACCTGGGCAAGAGCTCTCAGGAACACTGGGGAGAACAATTACGGATGTGGAAATAGGGCAATAGAGTGAAATTTGCTTAAGATGCAGATAGAAAAAAAAATGAATGTGGAGAGGGTCAATACCACTATGCCAAATGGGGTTGTGAGACACTAGCCCCCTGGTTAACAGGACGGGACCTTGACCCCCTAATTACTCTCCTTAGAACCCCGTACCCCCAATGTGAGGCCCAAGGAAAATGTAACCCAACACCAGCTCATCTACTTTCTCCTCATTCTGGGATACCGGGCACACTTGGGGCCTCCGAATGTATGATGTCATTATGCCCTTGGGGTTCGCAACCAATTTTAACCCTAGGGGACCTCCAAGGGCAGGGTTGGTGCATAGTGTCCCATGCCAACAATTCCGGAGCAATTCGAGACACTCTCAGCTTAGTAAGGAACAATCTTAGAGCCAGGGAACGTGCCAGGGAGGCCAGCAATAATTGGTATCACTCTTGGTCCCCCTGGCTCACATCGCTGCTCACCACCATAGCTGGGCCACTGCTATTGTTACTTCTCAGGTTAACTATGGGCCCATGCATTATCAATTGGTTAGTACAGTATGTCAAGAGGTGAGTTGGTGAAATAAAAATTATGATGATTAGGTCCAACTATGTCCCCTTAGTTCCTAACGATGAATCAAGGGATTGATTCACGGACAAGAAAAGGGAAATGTAAGGGTTAAATTGTAGTGTAGGGCTAACCTGTAGCCTTAAGAAATAACAGCTTTGTTTTAACACTGTACATTAAGAGATAACAGCCTTGTCCTATCAATCAAGGGAACAAAAGTTTAAGGGAAATCAACTGGTTTAGTGTTTGATTGGATTGGGGCAAGGATGTGTCTGAACTGTTTCCACCCCCACCTGGGAACTATTCCTTTGTTCTGTCCCCAGGTGATGATAAGACGATGTGGTTGGCTATAAAATTCTGTACCCTGGCTGTTCGAGACCACACTCTGGTCAAGAGTGTCAGTCCCGATCGGTTGGCCTTGCCTCTCATTGCAATAAATTTTGTTGTGACTGTCACTGGTGCCTGTAACATTCTGTTTCAGGAGTCGTGTGGATGCAACATAACCACCAACAAGTCCTGTAGAACTTTGGACTGAGAAAAAGGATTGAATCAGCAGACTACAACAAATGGGACTGTGAACCAATTCCAAACAAATGGGAAACTATGGCTGCCACTAGCAGTTCCAACATGAAACCTGGGATTCTGGGGACATAACCAAGGTCTGGGGTTTCCAATCAAATGGGACACTGACCAGAAAGCTGATTAGATCAGGAGCTTGATGGAAAGAGAGCAGAGCTCAAAACCAAGAAAACTTACCCATGACCCTCATAAAGAGTGAGAAAGACAGTGAATTCACAAGGTTGACAGGGTGCCGCACCTGTGTTTCTCATTGTCTCCAAATACCATCAGAAGTTTGCTTTGGATCCCATTGTTGGCACAATCTGTGAAACAAAAAAATTTCAACTGAGTAAATTTAAATATCTTATTGGCTTTATTCAACAATTCCCGAGTCAGGCAGCATCCCATCTAGCAGATAAAAAGGAGCTCTGAGGAGCCCTATAAAATGGAAGGATTTTATAGTCAGAAATGGGGCAGGGCAAAGAGGTTATTAGCAAAAGAAAAGAAAGAATTGTTTCAGGCAAGGTTATCTTTCTGTAGGGGAAAAGCAGGGGATCTTATCAGATGACCTCACTAGTGCTGATCAGGAAATTCCAGGCTGATTGGTTTAAAACTCCACTCCTGAGAGAGGCTAAAACTGCAGTTAGGTTAGGTATTAAGTCTTGGTGGGGCTTAGCACAAGTGACTCCATTTGGAGCCACTCTTTCTTTTTAGTACTGCACATAGTTATTATGTACTATGTGCTATTATCTACTAAATGCAGATACACAGTTGTCTGCACTGGGATACAGTAGCAGATAAGACAGAAAGTTCACTGCTCTTGTAGAATTAGTCTTGTAGGGGAGACTGCCAATAACCAAGTACATTGGTTATTTATAACCAATAACCAAATAAATTGAACTGAAATAAAAATACCCAACACATCGACACAGAAACAGCATAGTCTAGGCAGAGTCAACAATTACAAAATCTCTGAGATAGAATGGGGCTTGGGGTTCTTAAGAATGGGGACAACGGAAACAAAAAAAAAAAAAAGTAAAAGGCAGCCAAACGTATAGTTAATTTTCTCTTATAGCCACAAAGTTACATTCCTAATCATGTTGAATAACTGAAGTGAACACATGAGGCTCAAAAATGTTTTTATTTTAACACTTTTAATGTTTTTAGAATTTTTCACCTTTTAAGACTTACAGTATATAGAAATTATAATTTAAGTCCTTTTAAAGTCAAAGGATTAGGTTATAATTCTTACGCCATGCTATACAAGTTGAAAGTCTGAAGTATTTAGCTGAATCTGTACCAGCTGCAGAACATACTTAAAGCTTGTATTCCTTTTTATTTATTGAACTAAAGTTGACAATGTCACATCAGTTTCATATATACAACATAGTGATTCCACAAGTCTATAAATATATGCTATGCTAACCACAAGTGTAGCTGTGATCTGTCACCATGCAACACTATTGCAATACAATTGACTATATGCCCTATGTTGTATCTTTTCTCCCCATGACTTATTCATTCCATAATCGGAAGCCTGTTATCTCCCACACTCCTTCACAATTTTGCCTATACCCTCACCCCCCTGGTAACCACACGTTTGTTCTTTGTATTTATGGGTCTGTTTCTGCTTTTTGTTTTTCAGATTCCACATATAAGTGACATCATATGGCATTTATCTTTCTCTGTCTGACATACATATTTCACTTATCATAATACCCTCTAGGTCCATCCGTGTTGCTGCAAATAGCAAGATGGTATTCTTTTTCTTCTCTTTTCTTTTTTTTTTTTTTTTTTACTTTTTAAAATTCAAGTTACATAACCTACTGTTTAGTATTGGCTTCAGGAGTAGAACCCAGTGATTCATCACTTATAACACCCAGTGCTCATCCCAACAAGTGACTTCCTTAATGCCCATCACCCATTTACTCCATCCCCCCACCCACATACCTCCATTGACCCTCAGTTTTTCTCTGTATTTAAGAGTCTCTTCTGGTTTGACTCTCTCTATATTTTTATCTTATTTTTCCTTCCTTCCCCCTATATTCATGTTTTGTTTCTTAAATTCCACATATGAGTGAAATCGTGTGATATTTGTCTTTCTCTGACTTATTTTGTTTAGCATAATACATGCTAGTTCCATCCACGTTGTTGCAAATGGCAAGATTTCATTTTTTTTTTTTTTGGTTGCCAAGTGATTTTCCATTGTGTGTATATATATATACATACATACACACAATGGAAAATTGTATATATATATATGTGTATATATATATGTATATATATATACACATATATATACATATATATATACACATATATATATACATATATATATATATATATATGTATATATATATACACCACATCTTCTTTATCCATTCATCAGTTGATATTCATACATTTAGGCTCTTTCCATGATTTGGCTATTGTTGATAATGCTGCTGTATCATTGGGGTGCATGTGCCCCTTTGAATAAGCATTTCTGTATCCTTTGGATGAATAACTAGTAGTGCAAATGCTGGGTTGTAGGAAAGATCTATTTTTAATTTTTTGAGGAACCTCCATACTGTTTTTCAGAGTGGCTGCACCAGCTGGCATTCCCACCAACAATGGAAAAGAGATCCTCTTTCTCCGCATCCTCGCCAACATCTGTCGTTGCCTGAGTTGCTAATGTTAGCCATTCTGACAGGTGTGAGGTGGTATCTCATTGTGGTTTTGATTTGTATTTCCCTGCTGATGAGTGATGTTGAGCATCTTTCCATGTGTCCTTCATCTGGATGTCTTCTTTGGAGAAGTGCCTATTCATGTCGAACTTCTGCCCATTTCTTCACTGGATTATTTGTCTTATGGGTGTGGAGTTTGTAAGTTCTTTATAAATTTTGTATACTAACCCTTTATCAAGTATGTTGTTTGCAAATTTCTTCTCCCATTCCATAGACTGCATGTTAGTTTTCTTGATTGTTTCCTCACTGTGCAGATTTTTATCTTGAAGTCCCAATAGTTCAATTTTGCTTTTGTTTCTCTTGCCCCCAGGAGACATGTCTAGTAAGAAGTTGTTGCAGGAAAGGTCAAAGAGGTTGCTGCCTGTATTCTCTTCCAGGATTTTGATGGTTTCCTGACTTACATTTAGGTCTTTCATCCATTTTGAGTTTATTTTTGTGTATGGAATAAGAAAATGGTCCAGTTTTCCCAGCACCGTTTCCTGAAGAGACCATCTTTTCTGTCTTTTCTGCTTTGTTGTTGGCTATACATTTGTGGTTCCACTTTTGGGTTCTCTGTTCTGTTCTAAGATCTATGTGTCTGTTTTTGTGCCAGTACCATAGTGTCTTGAGGATTATAGCTTTGTAATACAGCTTGAAGTCTGGAATTGTGATGCGTCCAGCTTTGGTTTCCTTTTTGAACATTGTCTATTCGGGGTCTTTTCTGGTCACATACAAATTTTAGAATTGTTTGTTCTAGCTCTGTGAAGAATACTAGTGTTATTTTGATAAGGATTGCACTGAATGTGTAGATTGCTTTGGGTTGTATAGATGTTTTATTATATATTCTTCTAATCTATGAGCATGGAATGTCTTTCCATTTCTTTGTGCTTTATTCAATTTCTTTCATAAGCTTTCTATAGTTTTCAGCATACAGATCTCTTTTACTTTTTTAGTTAGGTTTATTCCTAGGTGTCTTATGGTTTTTGATGCAATTGTAAATGGGATAGATTCTTTGATTTCTCTTTCTACTGCTTCATTATTGGTGTACAGAAATGCAACTGATTTCTTTACGATGATTTTATATCCTGCGACTTTGCCGAATTCATGTTGTCAGTTCTAGCGGGATTTTGGGGGAGTCTTTTGGATTTTGCAGAGTATGATGTCATCTGCCAAGAGTGAAAGTTTGACTTCTTCTTTGCCAATTTGTATGCCTTTTGTATCTTTTTGTTGTCTGATTGCTAAGGCTAGGATTTCCAGTACTATTCGAACAATAGTGGTGAGAGTGGACATCCCTGTCATGTTCCTGATCTTAGGGGGAAAGCTCTCAGTTTTTCCCCATTGAGGATATTAGCTGTGGGTCTTTTGTACATGGACTTTATAATGTTGAGGTATGTTCCTTCTATCCCTACTTTCTTGAGAGTTTTTATCACGAAAGTTTGCTATATGTTGTCAAATGCTTTTTCTGCATCTATTGAGTGTCATAGAGGTCTTGGCTTTTCATTAATATGGTGTAGCACATTGACTGATTCGCAAATATTGGACCAGCCTTGCAGTCCAGGAATAAATCCACTTGATTGTGGTGAATAAATCTTTTAATGTACTGTTGAATTTGATTTGCTAGTATCTTGTTAAGAATTTTTGCAACCATGTTCATCAGGGATATTGGCCTGTAATTCTACTCTTTAGTGGGTTCTTTGTCTGGTTTTGGAATCAAGGTAATGCCGGCTTCATAGAATGAGTTTGGAAGCTGTCCTTCCATTCTAGTTTTTGGAACAGTTTAAGAAGAATAGGTATTAACTCTTCTTTAAACATCTGGTAGAATTCCCCTGGGAATCATCTGGCCCAGGACTCTTGTTAGTTGGGTGATTTTTTATTACTGATTCTATTTCTTTGCTGGTTATGAGTCTCTTCAAATTTTCTATTTCTTCTGTTTCAGCTTTGGTAATTTGTATGTTTCTAGGAATTTGTCCATTTCCTCCAGATTGTCCAGTTTGTTGGCATATAACTTTTCATAGTACTCTCTTAAAATTGTTAGTATTTCTGTGGTATTGGTTGCTATATCTCCTCTTTTGTTCATGATTTTATCCTTTTACGTCCTTTGTCTTTTCTTTTTGAGAAGTCTAGCTAGGGGCTTATCAATTTTGTTAATTCTTTCAAATTAGTTTAATGATCTGTTTTACTGGGTTTTGTTGTTGTTGTTTCTGTATCATTTATTCCTGTTCTAATCTTTATTATTTCCCTTCTTCTGTTGGCTTTAGCCTTTATTTGCTGTTTCTTTTCCATCTCCCTTAGGTGAAAGGTTAGATTGTGTATTTGGGACGCTTCTTGCTTCTTGAGACAGGCCTGAATTGCTTATATATTTTCCTCTTAGGACTGCCCTTGCTTCATCCAACGTGTTTGGACTATCGTGTTTTACTTTTCACTGACTTCCATGTATTTTTTATTATGTCTTTAATTTCCCGGTTAACCCTTCATTCTTTAGTAGGATGTTCTTTAACCTTCATGTATTTGAGGGCTTTCCAATTTTTTTCTTGTGGTCTCAAGTTTCATAGCGTTGTGATCTGAAAATATGCATGGTATAATCTCGATCTTTTTCACCTGTTGAGGGTTGATTTGTGACCAAGTATGTGATCTATTCTGGAGAAGGTTCCATGTGCACTCGAGAAGAATGTGTATTCTGCTGTTTTAGGGTGAAATTTTCTGAATATATCTGTTAAGTCAATCTGGTCCAGTGTGTCATTCAAAACCATTGCTTCCATGTTGATTTTCTGCCTAGATGATCTGTCCGTTACCGTAAGTGGGGAATTAAAGCCCCCTACTATTGTAGTATTATTATCAATGAGTTTCCTCATGTTTGTTATTGATTTATATATTTGGGTGTCACAAGTTGGGGGAATAAATATTTACATTTGTTATATCTTCTTGATGGATAGACCCCTTAATTAAGATATAATGCCCCTCTTCGTCTCTTGTTACAGTCTTTGTTTTAAAATCTAGTTTGTCTGATATAAGTATGGCTGCTCTGGCTTTCTTTTCATGTCCATCAGTATGATAGATGGTTCTGCATCCCTTCACTTTCAATCTACAGGTCTATAATGAGTCTCTTGGAGGCAGTATATAGATGTATTTTTTTCTTCATCCATTCTTATCCCCTATGTCTTTTGATTGGAGCATTTAGTCCATTTACATTCAGAGTGATTATTGAAAGATATGAAGTTAGTGCCACTGTGTTACCTGTAGAGTTGGTGTTTCTGATGATGTTCTCTGATGCTTTGTAGTCTTTATTGCTTTACACTGTCAATGTAGAGCTGGATGTGGGGCTCAAACTCACAAACTGTGTGACTCATTTGGCTCATGACCAGAGCCAAAATCAAGAGTTAGATGCTTAACCGACTGAGCCACCCAGGTATCCTGGTATTCTTATTTTTAATGTTTTGAGAGACCTCCATACTGTTTTCCACAATGGATGCACCAATTTACATTTCCACCACAGTGCACAAGAATCCCTTTTCTTTACACTCTTGCCAACACTTGTCATTTCCTATTTTTTCTTTGTTTTGTTTTGTTTCTGACTCTAGCCATTATGACAGATGTAATGTGATATCTCATGATTTTGATTTGTATTTCCCTGATAATTACTGACAGACATTGAGCATCTTTCATGTCTGTTGGTCATCTATATATCTTCTTTGGAAAAATATCTATTCAGGTCCTCTTCTCATTTTTAATTGCATTATTTGCTTTTTTGGTGTTCAGTTGTGTAGGTTCTTTACATATTTTGGATATTAACCCATTATTGGATATATCATTTGTGAATATCTTCTCCCATCCAGTATGTTACCTTTTCATTTTGTTGATGATTTGCTTTGCTGTGCAAAAGCTCTTATTTTAGAGTAGTCCCAATAGTTTTATTTTTGTTTTTGTTTTCCTTATCTGAGAAGACAGATCTAGAAAAATGTTGCCAAGGCTAACATCCAAGAGATTAACGCCTGTTTTCTTCAAGGGTTTTATGGTTTCAGGTCTCACCTTTAGGTCTTCAATCCATTTTAAGTTTATTTTCATGTATGGTGTGAGAAAGTGGCCCAGTTTCATTCTTTTGCATGTAACTGTTCAGTTTTCCCAAAACCCTTTACTGAAGAGACTATCTTTTCCCCATTGTATATTGCCTCTTTTGTTGTTGATTAGTTGACAATGTAAGTGTCAGTTTATTCCTGGGCTCTCTATTCTGTTCCATTGATCTGTTTCTATTTTTGTGCAAGTTCCATATTGTTTTGATTACTATAGTTTTAGAGTATGTCTTAAAATCTGGGATTGTGATACCTCCAGCTTTGTTCTTCTTTCTCAGGGCCTTTTGTGTTTCCATAAAACTTTTAGTATTATTTGCTCTGGTTCTGTGAAAAATGCTGTTGGTATTTTGATAGGGCTAGCATTGAATCTATAAATTGCTTTGGGTAGTATGGACATTTTAACAATACTAATTATTCCAATCCAGGAGCATGAAATATCTTCCCATTTGTTTGTGTCATCTCCAGTTTCTTTCATCAATGCTTGCAGTTTTCAGATTACAGGTCTTTCACTCCCTAAGCTGAGTTTATTCCTGTTCCTAAGTATTTTATGCTTTTTGTTGCAATTGTAAATGGAACTGTTTTCTTAATTTCTCTTACTTCTACTTCATTATTAGTGTATAGAAACATAACCAATTGCTGTGTGTTAACTTTTTGTCCTGTAAATTTACTGAATTCATTTATTACGAAGCTTGTATTGTTGACTAATTTTGGATCAGTGTCTTGATGGCCAAAAAATAAATATCTTTTCTTTTAAAAAGTAGAAAATGGGTTCAAAACCTCTTAGAAATTGTAAAGTGGGCTTTCTGCAAAATAACTAATTGACTTAAATACTGAAATGGGATTCTAAATGGTCTTGTTCTAAATAAAGTAATCTTTGCTGTTTTTATCAGTGGTCTTTTACTTTTTAAGGTATAATTTTCCATTTAAGAAAAATTTTAGGGGTGCCTGGGTGGATCAGTTGGTTAAGTGTTCAGCACTTGATTTCGGCTCAGGTCGTGAACTCACAGTTGGTGGGATGGAGCCCTGCGTGGGGCTCTGTGCTGACAGCGTGGAGGCTGCTTGGGATTCTCTCTCTCTCTCTCTTGCTCTCTGCCCCTGCTTCACATGCTCTCTTTCTCTCTGAAAATAATTAACATTAAAAAAATGTTGGCACCAAGAACTGCTTCCATTACCTATTCAGTCTCAATTCAGGTACTAGAGCCCCTTACGCCTGCCTTTTTTAAAAGAGATAGAAGTTTATCGAATACACTGCAAAGGAGCAGCAGGCAGGACAGCAAGGGAAAGACTGCCTGCTCTAGACCCCCTTTTTAACTTGACAGGGTAATGGTACCATGAAATTTCACCTCCTGTGAAATTTGGAGGAAGGGGCTTGCTAAAATAAAAACAACACTGCATCTGAAGGCAGACATTTGCTCACCTATTTATTCATTTGATTTATAAATATTATTTATATTTTATATTAAAATTTTATAAATATATTTTGTAATTTTTTAATGTTATTTATTTTTGATAGAGAGAGAGACAGAGAGACAGAGAGACAGAGAGAGAAGGAGGGGTAGAGAAAGAGGGAGGCACAGAATCTGAAGCAGGAGCCAGACTCTGAGCTGTCAGCTCAAACTCTTGAACCATCAGATCATGACCTGAGTCAAAGTAGGTCCCTTAATGAACCAAGCCACCCAGGCGCCCCCAAAATTTCACAAGTATTAATAAAACATTTATAATATTTATAAGTATTAATATATTTATTATAAATTTTACTATGTGCCAGTCTCTCAGGCAGATAGAATAGTGATGAAAATAGACATGCTTTGTCCTCACGGAGCTTTTGGTCCAATCCCAGTCTCCTCACATTCTTCTGCTTGGGTAATTTTGAACAAGTCACCTCATCTCTCAAAACCTGGATTTCCTTATTTGTATGATGGGCAATATGCACAAGGATTGTGACGATTACAGATACTATAGGCTTAGCACAAAGCCCGGCATACAGTGGTTACTTAGTAGATTTCAATGAGGACATCCTACCCAGAAGCCTCATACATTCAGACAGGTATTCATTCATGAGTTCAAACTGTGGTGGATACCAAGGTTTCAGGAAGTTTGGGTACTATATCATAGAGAAAATACTTCAGTTCTGAAGAACAAATGAGGTCATTTCAATTCATTGATTATTTTACTGTTTTATTTGTTATGCTTATTGAACAAGCTGCATTAATTTGTTAGCTTGAGCAAATCTCTCTTTAGTCTGTTAATACTGTCAGTAGATGATCACTTTAATTCCAGAAGGTTGCCAATCACAAACTTACGTTTCTTAGAACAGGGCTAGCCTCAGTTACAATTTTTAATAAATGACAGGAATCAAGGAGGACACAAGTTCTTTAGAATCCTAGTTAATGGTTTTGACAATAAATGTTTACTATCATAGATATTGGTTTAAGTTCTCTACCAAGCCTATACAATGAGGAAATGCACAGTAATGTTTTTTTTTTCCCAGAAGGTAGAAAAAAATTGAATATTCCTTTCAAAATACTATTTTAATCCATTATCCCCAAGCCTAACATAATCATGCATTTTTCATCACTAAATTAAAGCTCTTTATACAGGTAATATAAATACAAATAGTCATCATTAAAGTAGAAGATTAACTTGAAACCAATATTGCACTGTATGTTAACCAACTAAAATTTAAATAAATTTTTTTTAAAAAAGTAGAAGATTAATATAAAGCAAAGGAAAAAAGGAGATTTCCTCTAAGGTGAAGGTAACTTGGTTTCACATAATTTGCAAAATAAACAGCAATTCCCCAGCAGAGTCGTTTGGGAAATGCCCATGAGCACCAGGATCAGGGGAGGTGATGGCTTTGCCCACAAAGGGAATTCAAGTTTACACAGAGGAAGGTTGAAAGATGGGGACAAAATTCAACTGGCCTCATTGGTTCATGTGGAAAGACAACCCCAATTTAGGTTTCTGGCAAGTGCACAGGGAGGTAGCTTTCTGGATAAAAGCAGGATTCCAGATATTTAGCCCAATTCTTTGAGTCCAAGGGAGAGAGACATGTCATTGTCTCTATGGCCTGGCTGCCCAAAGTAGGAGGGGACCACTCTGAGGCACTGACAGGTAAAACTCATCTATTCTGCTGGCATACGCTTCAGTGATTCCTGTTTTGGGTCTGTTCTTTGCTACCTAAGGCCAGGGGTACAATTCCCTAGCACACTAAATCAATTATCAGGTTAGTAACAAAATCAAACTATTTGTCTATCTGGTTGGCCAACTGTTCACCTGAATTAACGAGCAGCTAGCAAGAGTCAAGAGCCCTTATCAATAAGCCAAATGTTGGCTGAATTAATTGGTTAGTTGATTGACACCTGAATTCAGCTAAGAGAAAGGATCTCATTCAGAGAGCACCCGAGTCACTTCCTGCCCTCCCATGTTTTTGGGTTTTTTTTGTTGTTGTTGTTAGTGAAGGCAGCAAAATCTGTGATTATTCAGTGATTGTTTTTACTTTGCTTTGTGATAAGCCTCTTCTCTTTCCTACAAATTTTCTGTATGTGTGTGTCTTGGGGGAATGAAATGTTTCCCAATTAGAAACACATTTGGAAGGGACAGGAAAACTCATCAAATCCAAATAATTCTCCAATGCTTACATCTTCTTTAATTGCCCTCATAATTTATTCTTGTTGAACACTTCTAGTGAAGGGAAGCAGATATCTTCTATGTTCAGATAGCACTAACTGTGCTGACATAACTGGGAAAAAAAGAGGGAATGGAAGAGGAAGAGGTGAAGAGGAGAGGAGGGGAAAGGAAGAAAGCTCTACCACTTACTGAGCACTTACTCTGGACCCAGCCCTGTACCAACATGAATTACAGACATACTGTGTTGTTTGGGCCTGTGGCTATGGAGTCCAGCAGCATAGAGAAGCAGAGTTAACATAGGGGCACGATTTCCTCACCCTGCTAAGGAGACAGAGCAAGAGATAGTGGCTGCATGTTAGAGGAGGGAGGCCAGTGTCATCGACCTCTCTGCTGCCCTATAAATCCTCATTTTCATCCCCTGGAGGTAGCAGAGTTCCTCTCCCCTTAAAGGTTATAAAATGCCTTTGCCTACATATCTTCGTGGTTGAGCAGGGATTGGAATCCAGGCCTATTTATTTAGCGTTAGAGCCTGTGCTCTCAACAAGGCTTTGCTAGTTAGTTCTGTCCTATCTTTCACTGGCTTTCCCTCCTTCGTCATGCCTCTGCATTGCATCCAGCTGGTGCAGCAGTCCTGCAGCATAAATGCAACTGACTGGTGGAAGGGAAGTGATAATTCTCTGGGCACATTCTCAAAAGTGTTCTTGGATTTTTTTAAGGTAATAAACTGACCGGATTTTTTAAGATTATAGAGAAAGGGCATAAAAGTAGCAGTGTGAAAGCAAGTCCAGGAGACAGGTAGAAAAGGTTGTCAGTTTGTGACCCTTTCTGGAACGGCTCCCTCATCAACAACAAAGGCAAACTCACTCTCCCTGAAGTCAAAACCTGTATGATAGGCTGCTTCATGGAAACATTCCTCTTCCCGCCTCTGTGAGACTATGCAAACTAGCCGATGTACTCCGGCCCCGTGAGCAGCAGTGCTCATGGTTAGGAGTGAGGGATTGAGAGCAAATCTGAATCTCATCTCTGCCGTTTTCTAGCTGATGACCATGGGTAAGTTATTTCACTTCTCTGCGAATAATAAGTAAGGATAATAACCCACCACAGAGGGTTGTTGTGATGACAGTTACATTTTTCAGCACTTAGGACAGTGCCTGGGATCGAGTAATAACGTCCTCATCCGCAGCAATAGCAGCAACATCCAGGAGTCTGGCTGTGCTCTCAGAATCGAAGCCCTCCCTCTGACATCTCAGATCCTTATTTGTGCTTTGCAGGGGATGGAGAGAACTTGTCTCTGTGCCTTCCCCGTGCTACACTCAATGGGCTCAGAGTGCGCGTCACCAGTCCTGGCAACCGCTCACCGCAAGTTCCAGGTTAGTTCTGTGAGCCACGTGGAAAGCTAGAAAACTAGGGCCCCACAGAATGGCAGGACACTGGGTCGATTTTAAAATGGGACTCGTGTACTGCCAAAAGCTGTTAGTATGATATGAGATCACTGGAAGAGCTTAATTACTCACAAAATTACATGCACAAACACTGCAGTATGTGGCAAAACAAACTGGGATTTGTTGCCAATGCTTTCTTCAAAGCAGAGGCAATTTCTTGGTAAACTTCAGTAATGTGGGCAGCCTGGAATAGCTAGTGATTTCACAATCTCTGTATTTATGTTTTTTCCCATGCTAGGCACATGTTCAGTTTTTCTCCTTCCTGGTATCCCATTTCACAGATGAGAAACTGTGTCTCAGAGAAGTTAAACAACTTGTTCAAATGTGACCCTTACAGAGCAGCACCCTGGACTTTGTATAGGACTCTCCGGCTACTCTGATAACTTCATTATTACCCTCACATAGTACTTTCTGTCCCTGCATGTGGGGTTTCCCATCTCCACCTGCAGCAGGAGGGTCCTTCCACAACTATGTTAAGAATGTAACACATCCAGTACAAGGGTGTTGGGAATAGTCACATGGTTTCAGCCTCAGGCTCTGAGGATAACAGACTTTCTTGAGCAGGTTCTCTCTCTATCTTGAACTTCGGGGGAGGGCCTATGACTTAGACCAAGATGGAATTGAGGAGGAGACCTGGGCCTTTGTATCTCATTCAAAAGAAGAACCTGAGGCTACCTTACACTCAATTGGCTGGTCGCACACCATGCGTTAGGCCCCCCTGGTTCTGAATCTTCTTTTTCCATTTACTGCTGCCCGACATAAAATCTTTTTAATGGCCTGATTTTATCTTTTTCAAATTGTGAGTGAAAAACACTCCTGCCTCTGCATTACACCAGCACAAGCACTGACCTCAGAATCAAGAGAATCTCAAACCTCACACTCACATGATTTTCTCTTGCTCGGGCTATGGAAACGGTAACAGAAATAAGAAATTTATCTCTCAAGTCACTAAGAAGCTGAAAAGGAGAAAAATTCATAGTAGGTATGATAGGGGCTGTTTCTCTGCACATAACCAGTACTTGAGGGGGGAAAGGGTTTTTTCTCCTGAGTCCTTGATTCTCTAGGTCCATCTGAGAGTTCACAAACTCTGGAATGTTTGAGAGTTCACAAACTCTCTACTACTTCTACCTTCCTTTTAGATCTTCTTTTCTTTACATAACTCCCCAAGCCACCATAATGCATTCAGGATGACAGAGCATATAATTCTCCTTTCCTTTCTTTTTACTTTGTCCTTCCTCCCCTTTGTATTCTTCTTCTCCTTTATTCCATGTCCTGCTTTCCCCGAAGCCTGACATTGCTCCTGATGAAATGAAGATATGTATAGGGAGGAGGAGTGCCTGAGTAGCTCAGTCAGGTGAGCGTCCGACTTCAGCTCAGGTCATGATCTCACAGTTTGTGAGTTCGAGCCCCACGTTGGGCTCTGTGCTGACAGCTCAGAGCCTGGAGCCTGCTTCAGATTCTGGGTCTCCCTCTTTCTGCCCCTCCCCCACTCACACTCTTTCTCAAAAATGAATAAAAGTTAAAAAAAATTAATAAAAAAAGATCTAGATAGGTAGGAGAAGAGGGGGGATTGAAGCAGTCACAAGTGCTTATTGCAAATTCTTTTCTTTCCCATTTCAGGTTTTGGGGGAAAAAAGAAGATACTCCTCCACCCAAATAAAAAATCTTCCAAAAACCTGAGTGGGGAATGAAAATCATCCACTGTCAGCCCATGGTCTATGTGTAAGCTAGAACTTTCTGTGCTTTGCATGTCTTATCGCTGGGTGCTCTAGGGAAGCAAAGGCATGGTGATCCCACCCTGGGAAAACCAAACAACCATAGCAGAATTTGTGCTTCGAGGATTTTCCTCCATCCGACAGCTAAATATTTTCCTCTTTATGACATTTTTAGTTTTCTACATCTTAATCGTTTCTGGAAACATCCTCATTGTTCTGCTAGTTTTTTTCAGCCATCACCTCCACACCCCCATGTACTTCTTCCTGGTGAACTTGTCCTTTCTAGAGATCTGGTATACCTCCAACATCGTCCCCAAGATGTTGCTGATCATCATAGCTGAGCAGAAGACTATCTCTGTGGCTGGGTGTCTGGCACAGTTCTACTTCTTTGGATCCCTGGCTGCAACAGAGTGTCTCTTGCTTGCTGTGATGTCCTATGACCGGTATCTGGCCATCTGCCAACCTCTCCACTATCCCATCCTCATGACTGGCCCCCTTTGCATTAAGCTGGCTTCCAGTTCTTGGCTCTGCTGCTTCCTCCTCACAGCAATTACTATGGTCCTACTGTCTAGACTAACCTTCTGTGGACCCAATGAAATCGATCACTTCTTCTGCGACTTCACGCCTCTGGTCCATCTTTCCTGCATGGACACTTCACTGACCGAGACCATTGCTTATGCCACCTCTTCTGCAGTGACTCTGGTTCCATTTCTCCTCATCACAGCCTCCTACTCCTGCATTCTTGTTGCCATCCTAAGAATTCCATCTGGCACAGGGCGGAGAAAGGCTTTCTCCACCTGCTCCTCCCACCTCACTGTGGTCACGGTGTTTTATGGGACACTGATTGCCACGTACCTCGTGCCTTCAGCCAATTCTTCACAGCTCTTGCGCAAAGGATTCTCTCTGCTCTACACCATCCTGACACCCATGTTCAACCCCATCATCTACAGCCTGAGAAACAGAGACATCCGCGAAGCCCTGAAGATGTGCTTGAGTAAGAAGCCAAGTTTCCTCCTTGGATGATGCAAAAAGGAAAAGTTCTATATTTGTCCAAGGGATGATTAATTGGATTGAGTAATTTAGATTCTACATAAAAGGCAATAACTACCCCAGGAGTTATTAAAGCCAGATGATCAGATACCTCTGAGCATGGCTATGGTATCTGACATTATATATCTGCTGAGTTCTGACAGCCTCAGGTGAACTGGTGTCCCATGAATGATGTACATAGGTCAGGTTCTGCTCCATTATCTTCAGTAGACCTGCATCTTTTGTGTAAAAGCTCAGCCTCAAAATGAGCTGCTAAGGCTGGTTGTTCATTTATTCAAATATTCATTGAGGTCTACTATGCTCGAGGCACTGTACTACATATAGGTGATAAAATGAACAAAAGCAGAGGCAGTCCCTGCTTCCACTGAACCCACAGGCTATAAGGGGATGACAAACATTAATCAAATAACTAACATAAAGCTACATATATAAATATAAAATTACACTTGTGATTCAAAATTAAAAATAATAAGATGATTACTATGTACTTATTAGACGGCCAAAATCTGGGACACTGACAACATCAAATGCTGGTGAATATGTGGAGCAACCGGAACTCTGATTCACTGCTGGTGAGAGCGCAAAATGGTACAGCCACTTTAAAAGACAGTTTGGAAGTTTCTTACAAAACTAAGTACACTTTTGCCATACAATCCAGTAATCACACTCCTTGGTATTTACCGAAACGAGCTTAAAACTTGTGTCTACACAAAACACTTTACATGGATGTTTATAGAAGCTTTATTCATAATTGCCCAAATTTTGAAGTAACCAAGATGTCCTTCAATGGAAAATGGAAAAATAAACCATGGTGCATGCAGACAATGAAATATTACTCAATGCTAAAAAATAATGGGCTATCAATATCTGAAAGACTTGGAGGAAACTGTAAGTAGGTATAATTAAGTGAAAGAAGCCAATCTGAAAAGGCTACATACTATATGATCCCAGCTGTAGGGCATTCTGAAAAAAGGCAAAACGGTGGAGATAGTAAAAAGATCAGTAGTTGCCAGAGGTTAGGGCTGCAGGAGAGATAAATAGAGAGCATAAGATTTTAGGGCAGTGAAACTATTCTGTATGATACTACAAAGTGGATACACGCCATTATACATTTGGCAGAACCAACAGAATGTACAATGTCAAGAGTGCACTCGAATGAAATTATGGACTTTGGGGGATAATGATGTGTCAGTGTAGGCTCACTGATTGTAACAAATGTACCACTCTGGTGGGAAATGTTGATAATGGGGGGAGACTGAAAGGGTAGGGTATTAGCCCTAAAAATAAAACTGCCAGTTATCATACCAGCAAAAGTGGATTTATTGGGGAATCGTAGAGAATTGCAATCCAGATCAAGCAAGCTATGACAGAACCATAGGCAAGTCTGCAGAACAAAGAAGAAGAACGCTCCTTTACAGTGGAAGGGAAAGTTGGGAAGGCTGTTACAAACAAAATGTCCATTGCAGTAAACTGGGAGTTCAAAGTATAGTGGCTTTTCATTGGCTGGACTGTGAATAAAGGTTCTCTTCCTTTCCTGCTGGGGTAGTAAAGTAGTATCCATGTGCAGAATTCCTCTCTCCTGGTTGGGTGTGTAATTGACGAGTGAGAGGGCATTGAGAGCTCCCTCTGCTGGTTTCTCAACTCCATTCTAAATGAGATTTCCTTTTATTAATTTTCATGTTTCCCCTTTTTGGTTAAGATTTTTCTTTGAAAGCGTTGCTGATCAGGAGTCAGGTTTTCCATATTTAGTGGTTTTGCCCCTCAGTACCAGGAAGGACCTTTCCTGGCTGTCACAGCCTACATTGGAGGGAAAGTGCATAGCATTTGAAACCGTTTACAGCCACATTTGAGTAATAAGGAAGGTTAGGAGGGAAAAACCCTCAAGTACTCCAACTTAAAGCCCGTATTATGTCAAGGTCATGTGTGTTGGATATCATCTCAGAGCAATGAGCTAGCATCACCTTATTGGGTGTATCATTTTTTAAAAAGTTTGCTAGGCAACAGAATATAAAACTTAAAATAATTATAAAAATAGAGGAAGTAACATAACAAACCCAAATTGTGTGATGCTTCTAAACCAGGACTCTAGGTCTGAAAGGAGCCATCTGAAATACTTATTGGCATTTGTTCTGACGTATGGGAGAAAGGTTCTACCTATGAAGGAAACACCCATAATTGTCATACATGCCTCCTGGAAGTCTCCACTTAAACCCGTCACAAAAGTAGAATACTAAATATTTTGAGAAATCACTGAAAAAGTTAACCAAGTACATTTGGGAAGATACAGTGTAGGTACAAACTTAAAGCAGTAGCTGATGAGGGGTGCCTGAGTGGCTCAGTCGGTTAAACGTCAGACTTCAGCTCAGGTCCTGATCTCACAGTTTGTGGGTTTGAACCCCGCGTTGGGCTCTGTGCTGACAGCTCAGATCCTGGTGCCTGCTTTGGATTCTATGTCTCCCTCTCTCTCTGACTCACCCCCACTCATGCTCTCTCTCTCTCAAAAATAAACATTTAAAAAAAATTTAAAAGCAGTAGCTGATGAACTTTTTGAAAAACTTCAAAGACATTTTAAAAGAATGTTGTTATCTCAAAAGAACTGTTTAGAACCAAATGTATTATCAACAATAGTAAGAGTGAAAATTGAGAGACCATGAATTTGGAAAACAATCTTAAGTCAATTAATAGTTTAAAGGAAAGAAAGCTTTTGTGAATTCTGAACTTTCTAATCCTTCAGAAAAATCAAGTGAAAAATTAATGTGTACCAAGATCATGAAGCTGTTTCCAAAAGGCCATAATCAAAAGAAGAGGTTTCCCCCTTTTGCAAGGGCTTGGGAAATGTAGACTGAGTATTGTCTTCCCATAAAAGAGAGAGAAGAAACAACAGTGAGGAAAAAGATATACAAGCCTGGTCAGGACACCTTGGCAAAGCTCTCATTATATGTCTTCTTCTATTACTGGAAGTCTTTACTTTCAGATCACCAGATAGCGTGCAGTTCCAGTCAGACTTTGGTGCTTTCTTAGATATGAATCCAAAAATCTATTCCCTGGAGTTTGGTCACACATGGGTTAGCTAGCAGTTTCTGATAAGGACCTCTCCAGTGAGGTTCAAGAGTCTTTCTGGAGGTGTCTTTTCCAACAGATAAAATCTATAGGTTGCAAGGTGCTTAAGGTCATTGTCTCCTAGGAGTGCACTATGGAAAGATTACTCCACCAAGCATGGCTATTTTTAATAGAAGCAATTAGGCTCTCACACGGTTGAAGTATCTCTATCTCCTTTTATCAACTGTGGGTCAAAGAAGGCAGGGGCCAGGTACATTGGACATTCTGTGACTCTCTCAAAGGAGGAGTCTATGAGTTCCCAAGGGGATGGATCTGAGACTTAAAATGTCCAATGGCAAAGCTTCCAGCCAAGGTATTTGGAGGGTCTCTATAAATTTTGCCAATTAAGTCTTAGTGCTTGACTTAGTGCATGTGTGACTAACTCTGAGGATTGAGGATGATATGCACGAGGAAAATGTAAAACCGACCAAGCAACAACAGAATTGTCAAAGCACCTGATGAGTAAAATGGGTTCCCTGATCACTATGAGGTTTGAGAGAGGTGCTTCAAATAAGGATCATCTTTTCTACCAGAAGAAGCATTGGCGTGTCTATAACAGAAAGCTTTGGTCCAGTGGGAAAACATACAAACCAGGACTAAAAAATATCCACGGAGGGAGGGAGTTGTAGAAATCCATTTGTGTGAACAGGTTTCCCTGAAATTTACTTTGGACAGGTGGGCACTTTTTACAGCCTTATTAACAGCCTTATCAACTGTTTCTCACCAATACTGGTTCATGAATGCTATCATGTTCAGGAGACCAATGGTTTAATGTACATCCAGTGGTAAATAGTGGGAGTTTTAGAATTTCTAGTTGGGCCAGATTGTTGTTTGGTCCAAACCAGAGTTCTCTTTCAATCAAGCTAACAATTACTAGATTTTCCATATTGTTTCCCCCTCCCTGGGGCCAACTGTTGGGTATCTCTTGTCAATGTTTCTGAAATTTATCATTCGAGAGAATATCCCTTTGGGCCACGACAGAGGTTTGGCTATTGGTTTCCATGAAGGTAGTAATTTTGGTGGAAATACCAGTGGGATAGACTACTTTGGCCTCCAGGGAACTGAGACTGGAATGCCTAGGAACCTTAATAGCTAAAGCAGCTGACAAAAGTATGGCATGTAATACATTTTGAATATGGGAGACTGTTTTTCATTTTAAAGAGTAAGAGACAGCATGAGCCGGACAGGGGTAGAGGGGGGAGTGGGAGAGAGAGACAGAGAGAAGAAAGGGAGAGAGAGAGGGAGAGAGAGGGAGAATCATGAGTTGGATACTTAACTGACTCAGCCACCCAGGCACCGCATTTTTAATTTTATTTCCATTGTAACTTCCCCGGTCACTACAACCAAAAGATGGCAACCATACTTGGGGCTACTGGGACACAGGCAATGCAGCAGCCCTTCTGTCAAGCTTGACAATGTGAACTTGGGGGTCACAAGGTCCAGCATGAGTTCCTCTACTTATCTGACTGCCTGATTCCTCTCCTGGGGCAGGATCTGCTCTCCAAACTTGGGGCCCAAATAACTTTTGAACCCACTGGACACACTAGCCTCCAATTAAACCCATGGCAGAAGGAAACCCTGGTCTTGGCAATTACCCTGTCAAGGGAAGAAGAATGGAGACTATTCTGTGCCCAGGCCCTACCCTGTAGTCCCTCAGAATTCAGCCCCAAGATAACCCACCTGGACTAGCTTGAGTTGGGCCCCCATCATTGTTGACCTGATCCCTGGAGCCCAACTTCAGAGACAAAGGCAGTACCCCCTTCCACTCGAGGTTAGAATGGGTACACAAGAGCACCTGACCAAATTCAGAGAAGCAGGTATTCTAACTGAGTGCCAATCAGCTTGGAATGCCCCGCTCTTGCCAGTCAAGAAGCCAGGAGGATGATACCGATCAGTACAGAATTTGAGGGCCATTAACAAAATGACTGTTTCTTTACACCCAGTGGTTCCAAACCCATAGACTCTCCTCAGCCAAATTCTTCGGTCAGCCAGATGGTTTATGTGCCTCGACCTAAAGGATGCTTTCTTCTGCCTCCACCTAGCTCCTCAAAGTCAACCACTGTTTGCCTTTGAATGGACTGAGCCCATTACAGGGCGCCAGATGCAGCTGACCTGGACACAACTTCCCCAAGGTTTCAAGAACTCGCCCACTCTTTTGAGGGGAAGCCCTACCTGCAGACCTCCCCGACTTTCTGACGAAAACCACAGGGTGCGTCCTCCTCCAATATGTAGACGACCTCCTCCTTGCCAGCGACACCCAAGAAGACTGTACGAAAGGTACCAAGGCCCTCCTGCAGCTCCTGTCCTCCTCGGAGTACCGGGCCTCTTGGAAAAAGGCACAGATTTGTCAGCAGCAGGTCTGATACTTAGGCTTCCTCCTCACAAAAGGAAAAAGAGAACTAGGACCGGAAAGGAAGAAAGTTATCACCACACTGCCACAGCCCCAAACAAAACGAGGCTTGTGTGAATTTTCAGGGACCACCGGGTTCTGTCGCATTTGGATTCCAGGATTCTCAGCCACAGCAAGGCCCCTCTATGACCTGTTGGGAGGGCCAGCCCGGGAGCCCCTCGCATGGACTGAGGAGGCAAGGGCTGCTTTCACAGAAATAAAGTCGGCTCTGGGACAAGCCCCAGCCCTAGGTTTGCCTGACATAGAAAGGCCCTTTAACCTCTTCGTACATGAAAAGGACAAAATAACCCTTGGAGTGCTCACTCAGAGCATGGGGCCTTGGCAATGGCCAGTAGCCTACCTGTCAAAAAAACTTGATCCTGTGGCTGCAGGATGGCCACCCTGCCTCAGAGCACTGGCAGCCACAGTCCTGCTCATCAAGGAGGCAGACAAACACACTGGGACTAACACTTAAGGTCCCACACATGATCATGTCCCTCATGGGCAGCCAAGGACATCGTTTCCTCTCCAATTCTTGGCTGACACAATACCAAGGCCTTCTCTATGAAAACCCAAGGGTCACTCTCAAAACAGTAAGAACAGTAAACCCAGCCACCTTCCTTCCCACGGAGGAGGGAGAACCCGACCACGGCTGTTCCAAAGTAGTGGATGAAGTCCACACCAGCCTCCAAGACCAGGCTATAACAAGCCCAGAGATCACCCTGTTCAGCGATGGGAGCAGCTATTTACAAGAGGGCAGCCGAAGAGCAAGATACATGGTAACCACAACCACCGAAGTTCTGGAAGCCAAGGCCTTGCCGGAAGGATGGTCAGCACAATGAAGTGAGCTATACGCCTTAACCCGAGCCCTCATCCCGAGCAAAGGTAAATGAGTTAACATCTACACTGATTCCCGGTATGCCTTCGCTATTGTGCACGTACATGGGGCTATCTATAAGGAAAGAGACCTCCTCACTGCTGCAGGGAAAACTATCAAAAATAAGGAAGAAATACTAAAGCTTCTTGAGGCCATATGGCTGCCAGACAAGGTAGCTATTCTACACTGTAAGGGACATCAGAAAGGAGACGACCCCGTAACTCAAGGAAATCGCCTGGGCGACAAAACAGCCACAGCGGTCACCTGTGGTGACCCAGGCGAAGCTCCTACCTATGTTATGACTCTTGTGCCCCAGAGGGAAGCCTCTCCACTTCTGTACACAAATGAAGAAAGAAGATGGGCCTCAACAGAAAGGGACACACTAAGCAAAGAGGGATGGTGGGTCATGCCAAATGGACACATCTTTGTCTCCTAGTGACTCCTAGTGAAGGAATATCACTAACTCACTCACCTAGGGAAAACTGCACTGGAGCCCTCCTCAAAAAGAACTACTATATCTGCCAGCTGCCGGCATTATGCCGAGCTGTCAGTGAGCCGTGTATAACGTGTGCCAAAAACAATGCTCGGTCTGCCCCACGGCCCCTGCCCGGCACACAAAGGACGGAGGCCGCCCCTTTTGAAGACTTAGAGGCAGACTTTACCGACATACAACCAAATAAAGGATTCAGGTACCTTCTTGTAATAATCTGCACATATTTGGGATGGGTCGAAGCATTCCCGACAAGAACGGAACGAAGTCGCGAGGTGGCCAAAGCTCTTCTACGGGAGATTGTGCCTCGGTTTGGTCCACCCTTAACCATACACGGTGATAACAGACCTGCATTTGTGGCAGACATTATACAAACCCTAACAAAGTCCCTCGACATTACTTGGAAACTGCACACTGCTTACTGACCCCAGAGCTCAGGGAAAGTAGAACGGATGAATCGCACCCTCAAGGAAACCCTGGCTAAGTTCCACCAAGAGACTAATCTCCCATGGCCAGATTTACTACTGCTGGCCCTCCTGCGTGCCCGATGCATGCCTGGAACACTAGGATTCTCCCCTTTTGAGTTATTATATGGGAGACCCCCCCCATGTTTAGGAAAACTCCTAGGAGACCTACACCAGATTGGAGACAAGGGAATAAGAGAACAGCTCCAGACCTTGGGGGCAGTCCTAAACAAGTTACAAAGATACACCACAGAGAGGGCCCCAATTTCCTTAGGGACCCCCATTCATCCCTTTCAGCCAGGAGATTCTGTGTGGGTCAAAGATTGGAAGAGGGAACCTCTTAGACCATGGTGGACTGGGCCTCATACTGTTATTCTAACAACTCTAACAAGCCCTTAAAGTTTCAGGTATAACCCCATGGGTCCATCACTCCAGAGTTAAGAAGGCCAACTCAGGAGAACCCACAAATGGGCGAAGTGATCCAGATCTAGTCAACCCACTTAAACTGACCCTCAAAAGGGAAACTGGCCCCTGAGACCTCCAGCCCTGTTCCAGCCATGCCTTGGAAGCTGGTTGTCCTGCGCATGGCAGAAGCTTGAGGAATCAACGAGTGAACCTAGCCCCGGGGTATGGATGCAATTCTGCCAGTCCTTATCCCTTACTGGTGTCATAGCCCTGATCTTACTTCTTACTATTGGGCTGATAGAGAAGCTGGACATGGGACAAAAGATGCATGCTGGGTCTCACATACCTCCTCTGGATGGGATGATTATTAAGTATTGCCTGTATATTATGATAACCTCTCTCACTCTCACAACTGCCACTTACCCACTTTGCCCCCAGGATTGTTATATGACAATAAGGGGGTCAAGGGTGTTCAGTGCCTTCACCTCCCTCCACAAAGATTGCTACAAGGGAAAAACACCCATTCTCTGTCAGTCATCCGGTGCCCCAAGGACTAAGTATTAGACTGTAGAGATAACCTAGAATGTCAGGAACCTATGTCATAACAAGGGCCTCCAAAGAGAGATGTGAGCTTGTTACACTTACCTTCCTCAATGGGGGATCTCGGATGGGGGAGGGGTGCAAGACAGGGCCCTTCAAAAAGTTATAAAGGATACCCAGGATAGGGTAATACAAGCCATAAAGGCGACCACTCCCCTGGCAGCCTACCAGGGTCTGAACCTTTCAGCCCTCAATCAGATGCTTACCAATTCCCCACTCCAGCGTTGGGCCAACGCTACTCTACAAGTCCTCCATAAAATAGATAATCACACCCAAACCTGCTGGATGTGCTTG
Source organism: Panthera leo (assembly GCF_018350215.1). NCBI lineage: Eukaryota > Metazoa > Chordata > Mammalia > Carnivora > Felidae > Panthera > Panthera leo. The sequence goes on from NC_056686.1 coordinate 94,124,094, forward strand.
CCCCTCGGCCAGAGGGCTTACTTAGCCACTCCCATCCCTTTGACCTGGGAAGCTCCTGAAAATCTCAAAACCAACACCTCTGTCTTAATTGGATGCCTGGCCACTGGGGTCCATCTCACAAATGCTGACAATCTAATCTGTACAGTCCCTGAAGGTATGAACGGTACCTCTCTAAGCAGAAGAAATATAACCTTAAAGAATTCAACCCTATGTTCAACCCCTGGGGTATTCTAGCTGTGTTCTAATTCGGCCAACTGATGCTTAGAGATCAACTGGACTCAGATATGTTATTCCGTTTTCCTAACCCCAGAGATATACGTTTACACTGAAGATCAGCTCCTAACAGCCATTAGCCCCAAGTCCTGGGCTAAACAGGCAGTCTTGCTACCTGTTCTGATAGGAGCAGGAATTGTGACAGGAGTAGGAACCGGAATAGGGGGCATAGGTTCATCTGTAGGACTATATCACAGACTAGCTCAAGAGATAAGTGAAGACATGGAACGGGTGGCAGATTCTCTGTTAACCTTACAAAACCAAATAAACTCCCTGGCGGCAGTGACCCTCCAAAATAAGCGAGCTCTTGACGTCCTCACTTCAGAAAAAGGAGGGACTTGAATCTTTCTGGGGGAGGAATGTTGCTATTTCGTAAACCAGTCAGGAATAGTTACAACTAAGGTTAAGGAATTCAGGGAAAGAATTCAACATAGACGACAGGAAAGTATCAATCAATGAAAAGGATGGGATCTCACAGATTGGGCATCCTGGCTTCCTGCTCTGGTGCAGCCCCTCCTCTCCATAATTTTACTTGTATCCATCGGCGCCTGTATACTGAATGCCGTGATACATTTTATTGAAAACGCTGTTGTTCACCAAACTACTGCACGTATCTTAGCCTTTTGAAAGTACCAACCTGTAAAACTGAAAGGTGATGCCTAATAAAAGTTTTTTTTAAAGGCATCAAAGGGGGGAATGTTGGAGAAGTGAATCAAGTATGACAAAGATGGGAGACGAGGCTAAAACAGACTTTGGTCTCTGGCTCAGAGACCCCTTCCTCTGGGTTCTTCTTCCTGTTTGCTGCGCGCTCAAAAACCCCACAGATATGGAAGCTGACGACTATAAACTACCCTCCCCCCTTGCATTCGGCACTCAGATCTTTGGAGAAATGGTCTCCTCTGAGCCCGTCAGTATTAAATAACTCTCCGATCCACCAAGATCTCCGAGTGCTGCTTGCTTTTTCCACCAGCGTTCCAGCCTGGTTCCATAACAATTTTAAGCATCAACTTTTATCCTGAGAATCATTTAATCTCTTTTTCCTGAATCTTGAGGCACACACATCAGTGTAAACACTTCCCCAAAATGGCACTGGCAACCTCCTTACTGGCAGGCAAACCAGCAGACCGAAAGAGGTTACAACATGTTTAAGCTTTTAAACCCCCCAGAGTCTTCCATTCAATGTGCCCAACACTTACAAATGGGGCCCAGATTAGAGGAAATCAATACCAACAAAATATCCTATCCATAAGAGGAAGAGGAGTGCGACCAGGAACCTCTCCCTATTTCCCCAGCTTCCTGGGGTAACCTCTGTCAACCCGATAGCAAGGAGTAAAGACAGTCTACTTTATCGGAAGGGTGATTCCTCAAGCTTCTGCCATGCGTAGACCAGCCAGCTTCCGGGGTGTGGCTGGAGCAGGGCTGAAGATAGGATCTGGGTCAGTCTTCCAAGTCTGGGGTTCCTCAGGACTGGCCCTCTTGACTCTGGAGTGGTGGACCCCTGGAGTGAGACCTCTATGAGGCCCAGTCCACTGTGGTTTGAGAGGGTCTTTTTCCAGTCTTTGACCTCGACCAAGTCCCCTGGTGAGAAGGGGGGTAGATGTGCAGGCAGCCCCACGGCACAAAATGCAGGCTTACATCCTGGTCACCTGGGTGGGTGATGATGGGGCCAGCTTTGGCATGATGGGGCAAGACCTGGCTGTTCAGGAGGGAGTGGTCACCGGGTCCCCTGCAAGTCCAGGTAGTGGGGCCCCAGTGTGGTCAGGTGGCTGGCCAAGAGCCTCCCTTGGCTCCTCGGTAGCTGAGGCACTGACCACCCTCTTGGAGCCACGCATGGGGCTGCTGTGGTCCGGGAGGCTGGGGCTGGGGAAGAGGCGCAGGGGCTGGATCCCATGGCTGAAGAGCTCATTGGCCAGACCCAAGTAGTTGTGAAGTGCCAGAAAGGTGTCCCACTGCAGCCTCACCATCTTGATCTGCCCCCCCCCACCCCCACCAAGCTCTCGAGGTACTTGGTGAACACGGCAGAAAAGGCCTCCATTGGCAGCTGCAGCACCGTGGAGTCTTGGGCCACCTGGGCAGACACGGTACCCTGGGGGTGCTGGTGGCCAGTGATGACATCCAAGATGCTCAGGAGGCTGTTGACACTGTCCCCAGGGACCACTTCCTTCACCACACACTCCTTCCCATCAGGCCCTGGCAGACAGATCTCCAGCAGCCCATCCTGCACCACATAGATACTGGCATCCGGCTGGCCTGGCCAGAAGACATAGTCACCCTGGCTGGGCCACTGGGAGAACATGAGTCAGCAGAGCTCCAGGAAGAGCAGCTTCTCAAAGTGGCCCAGCACCCAGACATTCTTGAGTGTATAGAGCACCTTGGGGGGCAGGTGGGAGTTACCCAGGTCACCCTCATTGAGTCAGCTTCAAACATCGCGGGTGGGGGCTTCTTCTGTTGCGGTGTTGGTGCCTCTTTCTGGATGCGCAGGATCTTCAACACCTGGGGCCGTCTGGGGCTGGGGTTTTCTGCACTCACTCGCAGTCTGCATACCAGCGGCAGGAGGAATACGGCTGTCACCAGCACCGCTACTCCAGCCCCAATCATCATGTCCAGCACCTCCTTATTAGCTGCTTTCTTGGCTGCTTTGTCTGCTAGACGATTTCCTCGTGCTGTAGGGTTGTCTCCATTCTGGTGTCCTTTGCAGTGTGAAACCGTAACTTCTTTTGGAAGCCAGACGGCCTCAAGGAGCTTTCTTCCCCACCATGGTGAGGCCCCTCTCTTTGTAGATTGCCCCATGTTTATGTAGAGTAGCAAAAGCAAACTGGGAGTCGATTGACTCGCTTGTCCTTTTGAATGGTGAGGGCTCAGTGAGGGCACGTCATTGCATGCCCTGCCTTTTGAACGTCCTCCTTGATGAAACTGCTACCATCACTGAACGAGGTGAGGTCTGGGTTCTGTCCAGCCTGGTCATGCAGATCTGGGCAGCTTGCGAATACTTTATCAGTCACCTCATAACAGTCATGGTCTGGTTTCCCTTCCTCAGAAGGTAGGAAAGCTGCAGGGTTCAGCGTGTGCACTGTTTTAAGAGTGACCAGTGGATTCTCGCAGAGGAGCCCCTGGTATTGTGCTAACTGCGAGTTGGAGAGGCATGAGAGTTTCTTCTCATGCGCAGAAAGATTCCACACTGAAACAGTCTGTGACCAGCCAAAACTTGCCGGCAAGGGACCCTCAAGGATGCCCAGTGGTACATCGACCTTATCACCTGGAATCTGAGAGCAACAAGCCCCCCACCAAGCTACCACACAACTGTCTATCAACTCTCCTTCTCCCCCAGTACAAGCCCAGTTCTGGCTCTGCAGACATTGGCAGTGAAGGGTGACAATCCCTGGGCCTCTGCGGCCTTCCTTTTTCACCCAGGGCTGAGAGCTGCCACCTCTCCCAGGCTGAGACACAGCAAAGTTCTCCCCCAAATGAGCACCAAAGCATAAATCCACTCCACCATCAAGAGTCACCCCAGCGCACAGTCTCGGCCCCCTCCTTGGGCTTCTGAAACAAGCATCTCTCCGACCCGAGCAGGTACTGAGAGATGACTTCACAGAATGAATCAACCTCTCAGCCCTCCATAACACCGCGCTCCTGTGGGCAGAGAGGCATCCACACCCCCGGCTGTAGCTGGAGATGTAGGAAAATTCAGGAGTGAGGGGCAGGGGGCAAAGACGGAAGTGGCTGTACCACCTTTTCTGAAAGTCACTTCAAAAGGCTTTTCTGTATTCGGCAGGCCAAGGGCTGATACCTGCCCCGGGGCAGCTTTATCTCTAGGAAGGTGGCTTTGGCCTCTGTCCAGCCAGGGGGTTCTCCATCTGGCCCTACCAAAGATTATAGAGGGGTCTTGCTGTTGCTGAGAATCTGGGAATCCAGATTTGGCAGAACCCTGCAGCCTCCAGGAATTTCATAGCCCCATCTTGGTTTGGGGCTAGGGTAGGGAGGTGATGACCTTCTTCTCCAGCTCTAGTGCTCTCTTTCCATGAGACCCGATACCCTGAGTCTGACAGGAGTTGGAGGAGGGCCCTTGGGCCCTCTGTAAAATTCTCTCGGGTATTGCTGGCAAAGAGGAGGTCATCCACACGCTGGAGAAGGGTGCAGCATGTGGCCTCCCTTGGAAAGCTGGCAAGCCCTCCGGCCAGTGCCTCCCCAAAGAGGGAAGGCAAGTTTTAAAACCCCTGTCGGAGGTGCGTCCAAGTCCATTGCATTTGATGCTCTGTATCTGATTTGGTCCATTTGAAGGCAAAGAACAGGGTTGAAGGCAAAAAAAAGGGTTGGCTCCCGGGGCCAAGTGGAGGCAGAAGAAGGCATCCTTTCAATCTAGGCAGGTAAACCAGCTGGCAGACCCTGGGATCTAGCTAAGGAGGGTGTATGGGTTCAGGACCACTGAGAGCAAGACTTGAACTGGTTGGTACCCTCCTCCCGGCTTCCTCACTGGCAAGAGTGGGGTGTTCCAGGATGACTGGCATTCAACCAGAAAGCCTGATTTGTTGGATGCCTGCCCTTGTCTCCTGTGGGGGGTGGGAGGAGGGCATTGCCACGGTCTCTGCAGTTGAGCCCCTGGGATTAACTCTACAATGATGGGGGCATGGCTGTGGGCAAGTCCAGGGGGGTTGTACTTAGGCCATGAAGTGGGGAAGGCAGTCCTGAATTCGGACAGGTCGCTTGGTTGGGAATGGGCACAGAATAGTCTCCATTTGGATCGAATCTGAGGCTGGTACATCCCCTTGGATCAAAGGTTATTTGGGCCCCTAGCTTTGAGAGTATATCCCAGCCAAGGAGAAGGATAGGGCACTCAGGTAGGTCATGCCGTACTGTGTGGCCCCCGAATCCACATAAAGGTCATAGTTTGGCCCCCTACTTTTATTTTGACTGTGGGCTCATGGAGGCCAAGAAGTGAGCCAGGTCCCCCTCAACCTGAAACTATTCTTGCTTTAATATCCTTTCTCCTTGCAGCAGGCACAATGATCCCTTGCTGAGGAGGTTGTGGGCCTCCTCCCTTTTTGAAGCTGGATCTTCCCCATCGTTTTGTCATGGCTCTCTTGTGCCTCAGGGTCAAACAGGGTGTAAGCCTTGCATAGTCTCTCATAATAATCCCTGGGGGATTCCCCTTGGGCTGGACATATTCATGGGCTTCTTCGCTTCTGCTCAAATCCCCACGGAAGAGAGCCTCTTGGTACCGGTGCTGTGGACCGGCATCTGGAGAGTGTCTGTGCCTGGTGGAGGGCGCAATCTGGCCACTGGTTCCAGGGGAGAGAGAATCTGCCAATTCCAGACGTGGTGGGGAGACCAAAGGTGGCAGAGTATCAGGAACCAGAAGTTCATACGGTGGGGGGGGGGGGGGGGGCGGGCAAAGATTGTTTCTTTCTCCAGTTCACCGGTGAGAATTTGTGGAGGTCAGGACTTATACAGGAGCTGATCAGGGTAACCTGGGTCTCTGGTGACAACATGCCAGATGTAGCAAACCATTGGGACAACCAAGGTTCCCTCAGAGGGCCTTCCTACACCAAAAGTGAGCCATTCTAACTCACATAGGGTCCTTAGCGTGCCGGGGGTTATCTTAATTCCATAGTCTCCCCAAAATCCCTTCTTTTCTCTGTCCTGACCCCATAATGTTCCCATGAGGCAGAGTCGCAAAGACAGACAGAGGGATGGGGTGCCCCCTCTAATGAGGAGACCAGTCAGATCCCCGTTTGTCCGTGTCCAAAAGGAACTTAGGTGACACTTAGCCGTAGCAGTCTCAGCTTTGTGACTTATGATAGGAAACTATTCCGAGGCCACCATAGACTGTATGCCATTCACCACAGAATTGTAGACGGGCCCACTCAGACTCCATATGCTTCTGGGGACCTTAAGGGTACCCGCTCGTGGAGCCATAGAATCAAACTCAGCAAGCAAGCCAGACCGAGTCGCACATTCACACTCACATACACACCAGAGGTTATGACATTCCCTCCCACAGAATGTCTACAGATGAGACCACTGAGGTCTCCGGGGAGTGATCAGGTTCCCCTTCCACCACTACAGGTGGACAGGACAGAACAGAATTGGGTCCCAGGTCTTACCAATCTCCGACGTTGGATCCAGATCCTCCATTTCCAAGTCTCGAGTCTGGTAGGAATGGTGGAGCAGGGCCGGCCCAAGGTGACCCAGCGGGAGACTGCCAAAATTCAGGCAGGGTGCACCTTCTCCACTGCGATTCCTCATTCTGTCACCGCCTCGCCGTTTTCCCAAACTGGTGGCAACAATGGGCCAGTGCGGTTGGGTTTCCCAGTCAGGGAACTAAATGTTACGGAAACTGGTCTGGATCACCCGGCAGAAGAACCAAGCGGCACTCGGAGGTCTTGGAAGCCAGGAGGTTTATTTTACACCAGTGGGCTCAGAGGTCTGAGTCCAGAGTGGCAACAGAGGGGATAATTTATAGTCTGTTACTTCCACATCCCTCATTGGTAGTAATCTGGTGCCTGAGGCAAGCAGGGTGTGAACAAGAACCTGGAAGGGAAGTCTTCAGACAGGGACTGAAATTCTCTCATCAGTCCTGTCGGCCATGATATATCAGATTTTTCCCTAACACTACAAGGGTAGACACATAAGGGTAGTTGCAAACCTGTCCACTGAAACTTGGCAGGGCAGAAGTGAGTGGTAGGAAGTATTCAATGTTCTGAATAGGAAAAATATGCAGCCAAGAATCCTTTATCCAGCAAGGCTGGATATTCTCCATTCAGAATAGAAGGAGAGAGAAAGGTTTTCCCAGACAAACAAAAAGGAGTTCATGACCACTAAACCAGCTCTGCAGGAGATCTTAAGGGGGACTCCATGAGTGGAAAGCAGCAAAGACTACAAAGGACCAGAGACATCACCACAAGCACGAAACCTAGAGATAACACAATGACACTAAATCCGTGTCTTTCAATAATCACTCTGAATGTAAATGGGCTAAATGCCCCAATGAAAAGACACTGGGTATATCAGAATGGATAAAAAACCAAAATCCATCTATATGCTTCCTACAAGAGACACATTTTATACCTGAGGACACCTGCAGATTGAAAGTGAGGGTATGGAGAACCATCTATCATGCAACTGGATGGCAAAAGAAAGCTGGAGTAGCCATACTTATAGCAGACGAACTAGATTTTAAAACAAAGACTGTAACAAGAGATGAAGAAGGGCATTATATCATAATTAAGGGATTTATTCATCAAGAAGACCTAACAATTGTAAATATTTATGCTGCCAGTGTGAGAGCACCCAAATATATAAATCAATTAATCACAAACATATATAAATGTATACATAATAATACAGTGATTGTAGGGGACTTTAATCCTCCACTTACAGCAAGAGACAGATCATCTAGGCAGCAAGTCAATAAGGAAACAATGACTATGAATGACACATTGGACCAGATGGACTTAACAGATATATTCAGAACTTTTCATCCAAAAGCAGCAGAATACACATTCTTCTCGAATACACATAGAACATTCTCCAAAATACATCACATACTGGGTGAGAAAATAGCTCTCAACAAATATAAAAAGATTAAGATCATACCATGCATGTTTTCATATCACAATGTTATGAAACTCAAAATGAATCACAAGAAAAAATTTGGAAAGCCCTCAAATACATGAAGGTTAAAGAACATCCTACTAAAGAATGAATGGGTCAACCAGGAAATTAAAGAAGAAATTAAAAAAATATATGGAAGCCAATTAAAAGGAAAACACGACAATTCAAACTCTTTAGGATGCAACAAAGGCAGTCTTAAGAGGAAAATACATTGCATCAGCCCGTGTCAAGAAGCAAGAAAGGTCCCAAATACACAACCTAACCTCACACCTAAAGGAACCAGAAAGGCAGCAGCAAAGAAATCCCAAAGCCAGCAGAAAAAGAGAAATAATAAAGATTAGAGCAGAAACAAACAATATAGAATCCAAGAAAGAAAGAAAGAAAGAAAGAAAGAGAAAAAAATATCAGTAGAACAGATCAATGAATTTAAGAGCTGGTTTTTTAAAAGAATAACCAAAATTGATAAACCCCTAACCAGACTTCTCAAAAGAAAAGAGAGAGGACCCAAATATATAAAATCATGAATGAAAGAGGAGAGATCACAACCAACGCCACAGTAATACAAACAATTATCAGAGAAAATAATGAAAAATTACATACCAAAAAACTGGACAATCTGGAAGAAATGGACAATTCCTAGATACTCACACACTACCAAAACTCAAACGGGAAGAAATAGAAAATTTGAACAGACCCATAACCAGCGAAGAAATGGAATTGGAATTATCAAAAATCTCCCAGCAAGTAAGAGTCTTGGGCCAGATGGCTCAGGGAAATTCTACCATACATTTAAAGAAGAGTTAATACATATTCTTCTCAAGCTGTTCCAAAAACTAGAAATGGAAAGAAAGCTTCTAGACTCATTCAAGGAGGACAGCATTACCTTGACTCTAAAACCAGATAAAGACCCCACTAAAAAGGAGAATTAGAGGCCAATATCCCTGATGACTATGGTTGCAAAAATTCTCAACAAGATACCAGCAAATTGAATTCACAGTGTATTAAAAGAATTATTCACATGATCAACTGGGATTCATTCCTGGGCTGCAGGGCTGGGTCAATACTCACAGTTCAATCAACGTGATACATCAGATTAATAGAAGAAAGGATAAGAACCATACGATGCTGTCAACAAATGCAGAAAAAGGATTTGACAAAATACAGCACCCTTTCTTAATAAAAACCCTCAAGAAAGTTAGGATAGAAGGAACATACCTTAACATCATAAAGGCCATATAAGAAAGACCCACAGGCAATATCATCCTTAATGCAGAGGGCTTTCCCCTGAGATCAGGAACATGGCAGGGATGTTCAATCTCACCACTGTTTTTTTTTTTAACATAGTGTTGGAAGTCCTAGCTACAGCTATCAGACAACAAAAATGAAACAAAAGGCATCCAAATTGACAAAGAAGAAGACCAACTTTCACTCTTTACAGATGACGTGATCTTCTACATGGAAAACCCAAAAGACTCCACCCAAAAACTGCTATAGCTGATACATGAATTCAGCAAAGTAACAAAATATAAAATCAATGTACAGAAATCAGTTGCATTTCTATACACCAATAATGAAGCAGCAGAAAGAGATATCAAGGAATTGATCTCATTTACAATTGTACCCCAAAACCATAAAATACCTAGGAATAAACCTAACCAAAGAGGTAAAAGATCTGTATACTGAAAACTATAGAAAGCCTATGAAAGAAACTGAAGAAGACACAAAGAAACTGAAAAAAAATGCAATGCTCATAAATTGGAAGAACAAATATTGTTAAAAAGTTGATAATACCCAAAGCAATCTACACATTCAATGCAATCCCAATCAAAATAGCATGAACATCCTTCACAGAGCTAGAACAAACAATCCTAAATATTTTATGGAACCACAAAAGACCCCAAATAGCCAAAGTAATGTTGAAAAAGAAAACCAAAGCTGGAGGCATAACAATCCCAGACTTTAAGCTGTATTATAAAGCTGTAATCATCAACACAGTATGGTATTTGGCACAAAAACAGACACATAGACCAATAGAATAGGATAGGGAACCCAGAAATGGATGCACTAATAGATGGCCAACTAATCTTTGACAAAGCAGGAAAGAGATTCCAATGGAAAACAATATAAGTCTCTTTAGCAAATGGTTCTGGGAGAACTGGACAGCAACATGCAGAAGAATGAAACTGGACCACTTTCTTACACCATACACAAAAATAAATTCAAAATGGATGAAACACCTACATGTGAAGCAGGAAACCATCAAAATACTAGAGGAGAAAACAGGCAACAACCTCTTTGAAGAGCAAAGGAAACAATCAATAAAACTAAAATGCCAACTGATGGAATGGGAGAAAATAATTGCAAATGACAAATCAGGTAAAGGGTCATTATCAAAAATTTATAAAGAACTTACCAAACTCAACACCTGAAAAACAAATAATCCAGTGAAGAAATGGGCAACAGATATGAATAGACACTTTTCCAAAGAAGACATCCAGATGGCAAACAGACATATGAAAAGATGCTCAACATCGCTCATCATCAGGGAAATACAAATCAAAAACCACATTAAGATACCATCTCATACTTGTCAGAATGGCTAAAATTATCAACTCAGGAAACAAGAGATGTTGGCGAGGATGTGGGAAGGGGAACCCTCTTGCCCTATTGGTGGGAATGCAAACTGGTTCAGCCACTCTGGAAAACAGTGTGGAGGTTCCTCAAAAAGTTAAAAATAGAATTACCCTACAATCCAGCAATAGCACTACTAGGAATTTATCTGAAGGAGACAGGAGTGCTGATTCAAGGGACACACGCACTCCAATGTTTATAGCAACACTATCAATGATAGCCGAAGTATGGAAAGAGCCCAAATGTTCATTGACTGATGAACGGATAAAGAAAATGTGGTTTACATATAACATGGAATACTACTTGGTGATGAAAAAGAATGAAATCTTGCCATTTGCAACAATGTGGATGGAACTGAAGGGTATTATGCTATGTGAAATAAGTCAGTCAGAGAAAGACAGATACCAAATGATGTCACTCATATGTGGAATTTGAGAAACTTAACAGATGACCATAGGGGAAGGGAAGGAAAAATAAGATACAAACAGAGAAGGAGGCAAACTATAAGGGACTCTTAAACACAGAGAACAAACTGAGGGGTTGATGGGGGTGAGGGCTTGGGGGGGAGGGTTGTGAAAATGGGTGATGGGCATTGAAGAGGGCACTTGTTAAGTGATAAATCACAGGAATCTACTCCTGAAGCCAAGACTACACTGTATATTAGCTAACATGACAATAAATTTTATTTTTTTAATATTTATTTATTTTTGAGAAACAGAGAGAGACAGAGTGTAAGCAGGGGAGGGGCAGAGACAGACACAGAATCTGAAGCAGGCTCCAGGCTCTGAGCTGTCAGCACACAGCCCGATGCAGGGCTGGAACTCATGAACTGTGAGATCATGACCTGAGCTAAAGTCGGTCACTTAACCGACTGAGCCACCCAGGCACCCTGACAACGAATTAAAAAAAAAAAAAAAAAGAAAAATGTATCCAATTACAAATAGAAGTTCCAACAAAAAAGCATTACCCAAAGTTGAGATGATACAAAATGCAATTATATAACATAAAAACTAAATTTTGGACACTGTCTTCAAGCTTAATATTTAACAAATTTAGATTCTTGATTTTGTGTGATAAATTTCATTTATTTTTGTTGGCTTCTATGGAAGAATTTGAGACTCCATTCATATAATATATTGAATAGAGTTCCAAATTGTTTTGATTTAAGTACAAAAAAAAAGATATGATATACACAGTGAAATATTACTAAGTCATAAAAAAGAATGAAATCTTGACATCTGCAATGATGTGGATGAAGCTAGAGAGTATTATTCTAAGCAAAATAAGTCAGAGAAAGACAAATATCATATGACTTCACTCATATGCGGAATTTAAGAAACAAACAAACAAAAAAAACAAGCAAAGGGAATAAAAGAGAGAGGCAAACCAAGAAACAGACTTCTAACTTTAGAAAACTTTAGAAAACATACTAATGGTTACCAGAAGTAAGGTGGGTCAAATACCTGATGAGGATTAAGGAGTGTACTTGCATGAGCACTGGGTGTTGTATTTAAGTGTTGAATCACTAAACTGTATACCTGAAACTAATATTATGTTGTATGTTAATCCACTGGAATTTAAATAAAAACTTTCCAGGGCGCCTGGATGGCTCAGTCAGTTGAAAGCCGGACTTCAGCTCGGGTCATGATCTCACGGTTCGTGGGTTCAAGCCCCACATTGGGCTCTGTGCTGACAGCTCAGAGCCTGAAGCTGCTTCGGATGCTGTGTCTGCCTCTCTCCCTGACCCTCCCCCGCTCTCTCTCTCTCTCTCTCAAAAATAAATAAACATTTTTAAAAAATTTATATAAAAACTTTTAAAGAAAGAAAATTCTTACTGGAAACAAAAAGGGATGGACATACCCTGTTTAAAAAACAATAATTTTGATAATATATAATGTATCTTTGAAAGAAAATAACATTTTCAGAAATCAGAAAAAAAAATTAAAAATAAAAACATTACTACCGTCCTACATAATCTCAGCACACAAGCATATATACCCAACATAGAGCAATACACACTTCAGTATGTCCACATATCAATCACATGCATAAACCTTATAATACACTTGTACAAATCCTCCATCGACACATGGTATGAATTTTGGTACCAAGTGGGTATGGAACAAAAGGATATATATGATAGATAGATAGATGATAGATAGATAGATAGATAGATAGATAGATAGATAGATAGATAGAATGTAGGATGAATATAAATATCATGAAAATAGAATGTGACAAATACGAATAGCCTGAAAGTACTGTTACTACTCAACCCTCATGATTATCACTTTCCATACTTTAACCCACCCCTAGATAAGCTTCCAATGTCAATGTGATACCCAAAGGAATACAACATCATATCCACAGATGAAAACAATACATACTGTAACTATTATTTAACAGATTTTCCAAACTTTCCATTTTTTGGCAATTTTTGTGTGAGACATAAAGATATATAATGTGACAACACACATGACACTTGGTACCCCAAGGTTTCATCAACCTACTCAACATTTAGAAAAGAGGAAATGGAACATTTGCACCCACAGGATTAGCCTGGAAGTTAAAAATAGGACCAACATTGCTTACGCACCCAGACCATCACTTCACACATCAAGTAGACCTTATTTACATGTACCAAAAAACACACATTACTAGATGAAACCATTATGCCATAATTGGACATTGGCATGCCTCAGGGACTTTAAAGGTAATTTTACCGCATACTTACACAGGGACGATGTTACAAGACCAATGCTGTCATTTATTTATTTATTTTATTTATTTTTAATGTTTATTTATTTTTGACAGAGAGAGTGACAGAGCATGAGCAGGGGAGAGGCAGAGAGAGAGGGAAACACGGAATCCGAAGCAGGCTCCAGGCTCTGAGCTGTCAGCACAGAGCCCGACGGGGGCCTCGAACTCACAGACTGTGAGATCGTGACCTGAGCTGAAGTCGGACGCTCAGCCAACTGAGCCACACAGGCGCCCCAGACCAATGCTTTTAAAACCAATTCTTCTATGATTTCAACTGAACCTTATAGCATCACACCCTATGGGGCACTTTCATGCAGAATATTCAGAAAACCAGCACCTAAAGTATCCATTTGGACCAATTCACACTTTGGTTTAGAGGGCATGGACATCACCCTGAAGGGCTAGTAAATTTCCCTAGAGCAGGAAAGATAACCTCAAAGTCAGTCTTTGAAATTTTCTCCATACCACGTCATAATGGAATGGAATCAAAATTCTTGAATAATACCATGAATGGACAACTCCCACCTAATGGGATAGCTGCATTTAAGTTATACCTCAATAACACAGGATATAGTATATAATGGAATGAAGACACAAAAGGTTGTATCTATGGATGCCACACAACACCTCAATCACTGAAGACATCCCCATGGAATATATCATTATTGTGCCACACCCTCATGGAGTTGACATATCTTCCAGTGATAACACTTTTGGATATGATCCAAGCTTATCAAAAATTGAATGCAATATTAAATAGTGGAATATTTTGAGAGATAACGTTTATGGCTTTAGGGATTACCTGTTATGGAGTTTCCTACTACAAGCTAACATCACAACCTAACAAATTACCAGTAAATATCACTAACTGTTGGAAATTTGGTCACTCTGTAGTTAAGGCAAAATGGTTCTCAGAACAGTCTATGACACTTTTACAATCAAACCTAAATGAGTTTTGGCACATGAGAGGTAAATGGGGTAATACAGTGTTTACGTGTGGTCATACTCTAGATAATTTTAATAGCCTTGCACCTCTGAGGTCCGGTCACCTTAGGTCCTTTCACACCTACATAGAATAAGACACAACTCAGTTGCCAATACTATAATGCTATCTTAATATCAAAATCTAAAGTCAACCTATATAACAAAGGAAGTAATCATACCTCCATGTCAATTAGAACAATTAGATGCAATATATTTTTTACTATCCCTTGGTTAATAAAGCTTCAATTACACAAGGAAGATCCACAAGCATGATGGGAAACATTAGGAATTGATTTTAATGCAGATCTAGTGACACAGATCGATCCAGGTATGCAGCAATATTTCTCTTCATTGATCCAACCATCAGAGGCACAATGGGGTAGAACACACATGGTCAGCACAGCACCCCATCTCTGAGAATATAACCAGAACTGATGGATCAATACCAATTTGTATAGCTAAAGAAGTTACCGTTGGCAAATGTGATGTATCACACAATAGTATAATGTATTATTGAGAGGGGACATTGGAATACTACACATTGTATGAGAACTTTCCATTGGGAGCCATAATGGACACATGGCATTACTGACCCAACACCAAAAATTCTCAGACCAACTATGTTTGAACCTATATTACTTAACCCTGTGAGAATTGCATACAAATTACGTGGCATAGAGTTGAAGTAACCTTCCAAAAGAAACAATTCAAACTGTTCTATATACAACCTGCATGTGAAATTTATGCAACAGAGCTGGGAAGAGCCACCACGAACTGCCCGACTTGCCACCCATCAAGAGAATTAGATTAGAATATCTCTAACAATGCAGGTAGGACTAGACATCATCTTTAACTTAATTATCTCTGGAATTCAAGAAGGAGAAATCCAGACTATTGAGCAGGAACTATTTTGTGTTTAAAAAACACGTAAACCCCCTACTTACTGCAGTAGGAAATTTAGGTTCCAAAATCTCCTCAGTGTTCAGAGATCTACATTCTATTATTTTGCTTATGCATGATTACCATGCCTAGCACCTGGAGCTTAACTATAACACTGGCCATAAGCTCCAAACCTTCCAACAGAATTTACTCAATCTTAGAAATCTCTACCTAAGAGAACAATTAAAAAATTACTGTAGAATCAGTAACCTACTGGAGAAGTACGGAATAATATCAGAAACATTATTATAACAGGTAAAATGTGTTCTTTGGGCTGGATGGAGTCTCTCTTACAGTTGGACACCTCCAGACCATCGGGTTGTGACAATACAAGACAATGTAAACTTTCATTGTTGAGACTATTAGGGGGTCGAAGTCTATTAGCATTTGACACATACACATATGAAAGTACATGGTAACACAGCTCTTTTGGCAACCCATGTACCCTTCTGGATTGATGGCTATTTACTACCCAAAGAGATGATATTTCAATGGTCTAATGGCATGTATTATACCTAGTGTGAATTAGAAATCAATGCTAATCTGGGGCACCTGGGTGGCTCAGTCAGTTAAGTGTCCTACTTCAGCTAGGGTCATGATCTCACAGTTCGTGGGTTTGAGCCCCTAGTCAGGCTCTGTGCTGACAGCTTAGAGCCTGGAGCCTGCTTCAGATTCTGTGTATCCCTCTCTCTCTCTCTGCCTCCCCCATTCACACTCTGTCTCTCTCTCAAAAATAAATAGAACATTTAAAAAAAATTAAAAAAAAAGAAATCAGTGCTAATCTGTATCCTTTTCCAAGAACATCCAAGGAAAATGTATTCCTAGACATGGGACATTTTAACTGGACACCTGGTGTTAAGAACTCAGAGGTCATATTCTGTAATCACTCTATGATGAATGATACTGTCATCACCGTGGACAATGAGTACATTAAAATACTGTATGCTATTAATGTGACATTGAATAATGTTACTATGATGGGTATTTTTATCTCAGAACATTCATATAAAGATTTTCCAACATCCTAGCATACTAAAGTAACAGAAATACCTTGGGTAAAACTGACAAAATTGACCAGCTTTTAGATGGAAGCTTAGAAGATCCCATAAAACCTAGCAGCCCATAAAACAAGCTAACCCACTCTGAACACCCTGCACAGGCCATTCATGCGCCCTCAAAACTCATCAACACCAACATAGCTGCATTAAACAGAGATACACAAAATTTACATATTATTTGTTTTGTTTTGTTTTTCTCTGGAGTTCTATTTCTGTTCTTGTCTTCAAAAAAATTTTCCCCGTTTATGTTCAAAATAAACAACTGTATCGTTACTTCCTGTGTTTTATTTCAATTGCACTATACTTGGAATGTAGATGTATTTGGAAAAGTCAGAGTACATCAAAACTATTACAAGACTTTTGAAAATTACAGTTAATGTTTCAGAAGAAATCTGCTCAGGTTTGCAGGTTCTTGATCTTTCCATTAAAAGATGAAAAAAAGCCATCCTAGTCACGCCTCACATTTAATCAGATTCTTCCGTATTAATGCATTAAAGCTTTGGAACAAATCAGTCTCAACCAGGAACAGCCGTGTTAGAAAAAACTAGAGTAAGAGCTACCATTCAATTTTTCATGTTCAGAATGCCTGAGAAAGCATTTTTGGACTATTAAGAAAGTTTATTTAGCATAAAAGTTCAATATGAAAACGCACGACCTGATTTTTATACTGTAGTAAAACAGATGCTATGGAGGGGACATGTGAAAGCCGTTGGTTTCTTCCGGTGAACACACCCATTGTTTATACTCGTTCCAAGGTTTCTAACAGGATGATACGATTTCCTGGAATTACCACCATTCCAATATTGTTCTCTTGCCCACTAGTTGCCATCTCCACACATTCATCCATCACAAGATTCATAAAGGGATGGAAGCCCCGCAATATTCCTTGGCCACGTCTGCCACCATTTAATTTCAATGGTAATTTCTTGTCCGTAAATTTTTTCAACTCAGGAGGGTGAGCTTTGCTCATGGTGTCTACTCGGCAAGCTCAAAGATCCAAAATTTACATATTAAATATTCCTTCCTGGAATTGCTAACAAAACCTTTTCAACATGTGATTTGTTCTGGCTATATTTGTTCTGGTCTGGGTATAACCCTTAAAAATACTTACAGGTGGGCAGGAATTATTTCTCTACCCATATTTGGAAATCCATTAAGGAAATCTTTCTCATTGCTTTTAGCTATTATCTTTGCTCCATATCTTATTGAAGATGCTATTATAATGTTATGCACCCTGAGGCTTAAGAAGGGAAAATTACAAAAAGACTGATTAACCACACCTTTGCCATTCTTTTCTGTGAGCCTATAATGAAGATCTCATATGTATTTGTGGACTTCTACCTACCTGTACTTGACAATATGATTTTCATTTGGCTGTTTTGTTGATTTCTTAGCTTACCTTAATGGACTTACTTACTAAGATAATTTCACTTACCTTAATACTAAATTCAGATTTAGTTTGGCTTTTCTTACTTGACTTAATTCTTATTAAATGTGACTTTGGGTTTTAGTTTTGATTCTGATTTGACTTTATAACCTGATTTGACTGATATCTGATTTAATCCTTAATTTTGCTTTACTGTAAACAATCGAACTTGTTTTATTTAGTGTGATGTTCATTTTATGATGTCAGTTGACATTTCATAGGATCTGAGATTGATTTGATTTTGTTTGATTTTCATTGGAACTATGGTTGGGTGACTTAGATTTGCCTTCATCCAAGTTAGCAGAATAAAAACACAGTGCTGATCTGGTTAAAGATGTAGTTGATTCCTGAATGATCCTTAAGATTAGTCATGAGGAATCTCTGGGTGCGATGTAGAGAACAAGATGGAGTCACTCCTGTCAAGCAATCACTCGTGTCAAGCAGTGACATAAGCAGCCAAGGTATTGCAGCTAAGACCAGATATCACTAAAACCAGCACAGGCTGATGGCATCCAGAACCGATAACCAGCAAAGCCAAGAGAGCCTGGAAGAACCCAGAGCTGATCATCACTAGAATCAGAAGAGACCTGCAAAGTCCCAAGACTGATTAAACCCCTTTTAAAAAGGAAGGACCTTCTGCAGCAAACTGTCAGACTCTGACGCTGACTCTTCCACGTCTGGCTGCATCAGAAAGACAAGTGCCGCCAAAGGCTCTGCCCTATTGATCTCTGAACATAACACAGATCCTCCAACAGCCTGAAAATAATAAGCTGTAAGTACCGAGAACTGACCAGGACCCTACCTTGGCCTCATCTCAACTGCGAGCTCACAGACGGACTTCACACTTGATTTGTTAACTCTTACCCCTTTTTGTATCTCGTTTGTTGTGTGCCTTTGTATTATGCTTTGCTTTGTGTGGCATGTATGAAGCCACGTTACATGCATAGTATTATCTCATGGAGTCTGGAACCCTGCACCTGCTTTCAGTTATACTAACCTTGCTCTATGATTGAATAAAGCGGACCCTGTCAAAAAGACACAACTCATGTGTACGCCTTCGTAGCGTGCTCGCCACAGGCCTGGAGAGCTTGAACACAAAAGAGAATGAAGCTTGCAATCGAGGAGAAAACTTACCCTCAAACCCATGGGTGGGCGAGAAAGCAGGGAGCTCAGCTGGCTCCGTGGGTACAGACACCTGTTTGCTCACCAGCCTCAGAGTTGGGGGGTCTTCTTCCTGCTTCAGACGGCCAAGTAATGTTAACCTTAAAAATAAAACCGCCAGCTGTCTTGCTAACAGAAACGGGTTTGAGAGTAGCACAGAATTGCAATTCCCAACTAGCAGGTTACGGCAAAACCACAGGCAAGCCCAGGGAACAAAGGAGAGGAGGGCTCTTTTATAGAGGAAAAGTGGGACGTGGGGAGGACGTTCTAAACCAAAAATTCATTGGGGTAAACTGGGAGTTGGAAGTGTAGTGACTTTTCATTGGCTGAGTTGTGATAGTCTCTCATTGGGTGGGCTGTTGCCAGGCAAAAGGGAGAGACTGTACCCTTTCCGCTGGGATAGTGAAATAGTATCCAGGCTCCAGGTCCATTTCTTCCTCTTGGGGAGGCAGTTGACAGCGCGGTAAGGTGTGAGAGCTCCCCATGCTGGCCTCCCGACTCCACGCTAAACAAGGTTTCTTTTTACTAATATTCACATCGGCCAGGAGATAGATATAAGAGCTCTCTGAACCTTCCGCTCATTTTTGCTCCAAAAATAAACTTATTTTAAAATAACATAGTAATAACGATGAGACATCAATTATCCATCAAGAATTTGGAGCTTCCGGTTTCTTCCTCTGGAGTGGATTTGGTCTAGGCGGAGCATATTCTAATCCCTTGCACTAGAGAACTTCACAGTGGGAAGTGAAGGTTTGGGGAGGCGAGGCTAGGCAGAGGACCCACGACAATATCCACAGGTCTCCTTCTCCCCTCCTGCTGTAGGGGCAGGCTCAGTTAGAAGCTGGGGCTTTGTAGTTGAGTGTCACCTCCTCCCCCCCGGGCGCTCAGCCAGGCTCTTGCCCCTAGTCACTCCCTTTCTGACGTCACGTGCTCTCTGTACTTGGAACACAGGGTGTGGTGGGCATGCGTTTGTTCTTTGCTCTATGCAACTCTAAAGAGCTGAGTTGACTTCAGAGTAGAAAAGCTGAGTTCAGCAACACACACTCAGATGCTCCTTGCCTCTTTGGCTTCTCAGATTATGCTCCCCCAGTGCCGGGGATACAAATATGTCTTGCCCAAACTTTTCTTGCCTTTTTTTTTTTTTTTTTTTTCTAAGTTAAGTAAAGAGATTATGTTTCTCATTCATGGAGGTTACTCAAAGCCCTGGCTGGAAACAGTACATGTGAGTCTGTGCTGGGTGTCTGAAAGCATTCTCAGTCTTTGCTTTTTATTTTATTTATTTATTTTTTTAACATTTATTTATTTTTGAGAGACAGAGTGAGACAGAACACGAGAGGAGGAGGGGCAGAGAGAGAAGGAGACAGAGAATCTGATGCAGGCTCCAGGCTCCGAGCAAGCGTTCATCACAGAGCCCAATGGGGGGCTCAGACCCATCATGACATGAACTGAAGCTGGACTCCTAACCGACTGAGCCACCCAGGTGCCCCCCCTTTTTTTAATGTTTATTTATTTTTGAGAGAGAGAGAGAGAAAGAGAGTGATGCTGGGCTCGAACTCGTGAACCGTGATATCATGACCTGAGCCAAAGTTCGGTGCTTAACCACTTAACTAACTGAGCCACCCAGTGCTCTGGGCTTTGCTTTTTGAAGAGAGAATTTCACTCTTCTTGTTCGTCCTGTAAACCTGGAAAGTATTGTGAGATCACCTTAGGGTACTCCTGGGAAAAGTAGACCTGGTCAGCTTTCAATTATCCACAGGTTCAGCAAGTATTAGACTGTCAGATTAGCTCCCAAGGAAGCTGGATAGCTGGAAAGGTGAGCAGTCTTTTGGTCATGGGCAAGTTTTTCATTTGGGCTCTGCCGCTTTCTAGCAGTGTGCTTTGGGCAAGTTACCTGAACAGGCTAGTCTTAGCCTTTCTGTAGCAAAGGAGGAGATGCCGTGCCTATTCCACACTGCCACCAGGTAAGAACATGTGGAGTGTGCTGTCTGGACCACAGGAAGAGCTCAGTAAATGGTAGCTGTTGTACCTCTGCTTCTAGGCTCCACCTCCTACACCACATCCTAGCCAAACTACTATTTTTTAGGAATTCATTTTCGATATTATAAGGTCATAGATGTTCTGAATTTTTAAGGTCCGGAGAGAATGTGCAGATTACCTTATCTATTTTCTTTCACAGAGAAGTGATCCCTTAGGGGATTGGGTGGACTTTCCCTGGGTAATTATAGAATGACGAGAATCCAGAATTTTTGTTTCTGAGTCCAGGCCTTTTTCCCCCACACCACACCACTTATCAAAACCCAGTGGCTTTTCTCCTTGCCCAGGGACCAGAAGGAGCTCCCCCTGGGTACGCCAGAACTGCCGGTAGGATTACCATTTTGTTATACTTGGCTAGGAGAGAGCATAGTGTGTCACAGTTCACAGGCCTGTTGACGGCCCAAGCCCCACATTGTGCCTCCTACGAGATCACAGCCTCCAATGAGGTAATGAAGCCTCTGGGTGTTTTGTGGCTGTCAGCTGAGAAAAGCATTTCCCCATTATTCTTTCTGCAGGAAGCCACAACTCTCAGCCTCCCAAATGGGGAAGAGGAGCTGTGGGGTGTAGGACTGGCTTCCTATTTCCACTGAGCCACGGCAATGAAACTCGGAGCCTGGGGAGTCTTTCTCCAAGCGAGTGAGGGCTGAAGGACGGGAGAAGCCACAGCCCCTGGTCCCACAACTGAACAGAAACCCCACCACTGGCAAGGCAACTAGCGGCCAGTGGTTTTCTCTCCTTGGGGTTGGGCAGAGAAGCCTAAGAAGCCACCAAAGGCCGGAGAGGAGGAGCCCCACCTCTGTGTTCTCTGAGCAGTTCTGCTTTTATCTCTCTTAGTTATCGCTGTTCCATTTTAAGCTTCATTTGAATAAAGAGTTTTGCTGCTATGTATGAATACTCACACACACACACACACTCTCACACACGCTAGACCTTTTTTTTTTTTTTTTTTTTTTAACTAGACCTTTTCCTTTTAGCTTCCCTTACTTTCCCTGCTGGACAGATATACAAAAATGAGGGGCTCACATTTGGATCAATTCATGCCCTGTAAGGCCAAGGACAATTGGTGTGCCCTGAGAGGAGAATAAGGAGAGAGTATTTAGAGAGAGCCACAGCTTCTGGGATTACCAGCCTTCTAAGGATGTTTACCTGCACTGTATTTTTTAAGCCTCTATATCTCTGTAACTGACTTGTCTACAAGTTGAATCTCAAAGCAACACTTGCCAAGGACATCCCCAGGCTTACTGAGGATGCCTGTCCTTGGGGGGCACTGGATACCTCAAGTTAGCATGGCCGTACCCTGACATATGTGTTCTTTGAGCCTCAGGAGTGAATTGGCCTGCAAAAGGACCCCTTTGTCACTCAGATTTATATCTCTTTTGAGGAGAAATGAAGGGGATGCTACAGAATGACCTATAAGTTCTTAATTCTTGTCCTAGGGTGGTGCAGTCTTTTGCTGATAAATGAGAGGGGATATAGACACACAGTCAAGACTGGATGGGTCGGAGGGTGGTCAGGAAAGGAGATCATAGCCACATCACAGAGTGACTGTGTTTGCAGAGAGACCTGTCACTCTGCTCTCTGAGCTCAGGCAGGAGGGCAAGAAAGCCCATTTTGTCGGCACTACGGTGTCATGCAATTTTGGTGGTTTCTTACTTATCCACACCCATTTGAGCTCAAAGACGACAGAACCCTAATAAGAGAGAGTCATAAGTTCCATGTGGAAATCATGAGCCTTCAGCACAAGGGGACCACTTCTTCTGCATCCTCCTGGGACTGACCGTCTCCCTAACCAGTGAGTGAGCTAATGATCGTGATATCTGCTTAGTTCCTATCTAGCTGACAGAACTTGATCAGGAAGCCCCCTCTCACCAGACACTAAGTCGGGTGCCTTGATCCTAGCTTCCCCAGTCTCCAGAGCTGTAAGAAATAAGTTTATGTTTATAAACCACCCAGTCTACGGTATTTTTGTTATAGCAGCCGGAATGGATTAAGACACTATGTTTTTTTTTTTTTTATCATAGCTACAATAACCAACCATGATATTGCCTTGCTTAGTCCAATAAGACATAGATTGGCAAGCATACATCTATGGCAGTGCCCCACTGATACTATTGTCCCAAGTTCCATACTGCCAAACAGTTACATAATGTCTGTGATATAGCTACTTAGTTTAAACCCTGAGAATGATATGGGCACTAGACAATAAATACTCACTTGCTGAAACCCAGATTTGTAATTTATTTCTCAACATGGATGGTTTTTTGGAACCCTGGAAATATCCAAAACATACAAAGCCAAATGTTAGAATTTTAAGCGCCCTATATTTATTTCTAAGATATAATAGCGATCAAATTGCACAACGAATTTTCTTTTTACAAATGATACTCTATTGTGCTCTCCTCAAAACTCTAACCTCAGAGTCCATAAGCAAAATCCACTGTGCTACTTGTTAACTTCAATCGCCCACTGGAGCTTACGGGCTTGCAATTTTCAAGCATCTACCCCTCCCAAACTCGATTATTCTTGCGTATTTCAGTAACTTGATGAAAAACAAGTTGGGGCTTTTTATTTCCGCTCATATTTCAATAATGACTTTTTTCTAATAATAAGAACAAATTCACTCCCCTAGAAAGTTTTAAAAAAAGCAAAGAGCTTAAATGAGGACCAATGATTTCTCCCAGGTACCACTGTGACCTATGTAGCTTGATCAATAGACCACTCACTGAGAAGACCAAACTGTGAGTCTAAGTTTCTGCTTATCTCTTTCCTGATTTCATTTTTCAAAGTGTTTGAGCATTCTCCTGGACTATTCAACAACACAGTCTGCCCTGACATTGTCTTATTCTCAGGGTTTTTCCTTGTCTCTCCAAATGGATTGTAAACATCTCATGGTCAGAAATAGTATTAGTTCTCAATAAAATCTTACAGGTTTGGGTCTAAGTGGGCATACAATTCTCCTCTCTTACCTGATTCCCAGACCACAGCCACGTCTAACTGTCAGGCACTTAGACCAGATCTTCTCAGTGGGATCCGGAGAGGGGTACATTAAAGGAAGAGTTTTCTACATTAAAATGAGTGTCCATTTCTGCTGCAAACAACTCTTGAGACATTCTTTCTGATGATCCTAAAATGCCCTCTCTCATAACCACTTCTCCCTCCACAGATGTTCATTCTCCTGACGTCTCTTTCTCGTACTTGTTCCTCCCTTCCCAAATCTTCAGTTACCCTAACTTTCAGGCCTCACACTACCTAAAGCGATTCGAATATTTATAGAACACCTCTGGCCTGCCAGACGCAATCATCCAACATCCACTAGAGAAACACAGAACCTACCTATGGAGCTTTGTGTTCATAGCGAAGACAGACAATTATAAAAACAATGAGTGATAAGGGGATACGTGTGGGTAATGGGAGCGTGTAGCAAGAGTACCTAGTCCTGCTTTGAGGGCTTCCTGGAGGAACCGAGATATGGAGAATGTGTAGGAATTAGGTGAAGAGGTGAGAGGATATTCTAGAAAGAGAGAGGAAGGGAGAGCGGGAAAGAGAGAGAGAGATAAAGACTTGTTTCAAGCAACTCAAAGGAATTCAGCATCAAGTGTGGCAGGGCCATGGTGTTGGGGGTCGGGGAGGAGAGGCCAGCTAAGAGTTCTAAGAGTTAATAGGGGCCGCTTAAAACCTAAAGGGGGCCTGGCTGGCCCAGTCAGTGGAGCATGCCATTCTTGATCTCAGGGTCCTGAGTTTGAGCCCCACCCACACTGGGTGTGGAGCTTACTTACCCAAAACAAAACCAAACCAAAAACCTAAGGGGAAACCATTGACGAGTTGCAAGCTGGGGAATGACACGATTAAATTATCATCTTTAGAAGGCTTTCCTTGCTAGGGTGAGCAAGAAAACACCCCCAGCTGATCTCGAAGGAGGTTGGGATGCAGTAAAACAGGTGAGAAATGAGGACTAGTGTATGGCTCTGGAGTAGGAGAGAAGTTGCCTGATTTTAGAAATATTTAGGCAAAGGGACAATTTATAGGACACGGGGGTTGATAATATGCTATGAGGTGGGACAGAGGGTAGCCTAGGACGCCTGACTTGAACAACATGGAGGTTAGTGGGCCTTTCCCCGAGCTGGTGAATACAGGAGAGGAGCAGGTTCAGCAGGAGGATGCCCAGGTTACTAAGCTGAATGTTGCATCCCAGATTTAACGCACTTGCGTGGAGCTCAACGAGAACTCGGGTTCCACGTATAGCTTTGTGAATCTCTGGCACAAAGAGAGAGTAATGGGGGCGCCTGGGTGGCTCGTCGGTTAAGCGGCCGACTTCGGCTCGGGTCACGATCTCACGGTCCGTGGGTTCGAGCCCCGCGTCGGGCTCTGTGCTGACAGCTCAGAGCCTGGAGCCTGTTTCAGATTCTGTGTCTCCCTCTCTCTCTGCTCCTCCCCTGTTCATGCTCTGTCTCTCTCTGTCTCAAAAATAAATAAACGTTAAAAAAAAATTAAAAAAAAAAAAAAAAGAGAGAGTAATGGAAGCCACAGAAAACGTGTGAGTCAAGCAAGAAGTCTTTTCTCAGCTCTTTCACCTCAGGGTCCTGTCATCATGACAGCAGCTCTGAGTAAGGGGCACTGCCTCCACAGACTGATGTCAGACGGGGACAGGAGAATTTACGACAGCATTTCTTAAGGGGCAGTTATGCTGAAAATCTGTTCCCTGAGAAAAACCACACAGCCACATGCACACATACATGTTATTTCGTGATCAAATAAGTTTGGAAAAACCTGTTCATCTAGACACTATTAAGGGCTGACAAGTTCTGCAGTAAAGATGCATTTCCTCTTTAATGCAGCATTCTTCACAAGCCAGCCCTGGTCACAGGTGATTCTGTGAATCACATTCACAGAATCTGAATGTGTCAGGGTGAAGGAAGAGAGAGAAAGCTAACCTTTCCCAGATGCGTGTTTTTAAGTCAAGCCCTAGGGAGAGTGTCCACGCCTTCATTTATCAAAGTAAAAAATTGTATCTCAGTGGTAGGTTACACATTTGACAGCTTGGGATACATTGGGCTCATCACTTAGCCCCTCAAGGTTTCAGTCTCAGACAATCCCAGTAGACACAGCAGAGGGAAAACTGGCAGTATAATTTTCAAAATCTGAACTGGTCATAGGGTTTCTAAAAAAGCATTCTCTGTGACTTTGAATTTGAGTCCCAACTGTGCTATTTCTTTAACCAGCAAGGCCATCTTTCAGAATGGAAGGAGAGATAAAGAGTTTTCTAGACAAAAATTAAGAGTTCATGACCGCTAAACCAGCTCTGCAAGAAATTTTAAGGCGGACTCTGAATGGAGTTAAAAAAAAAAAAAAAAAGACCAAAGCAACAAAGACTAGAAAGGACCAGAGAACATCACCAGAAACACCAACTCTACAGGTAACACAATGGCACTAAATTCGTATCTTTCAATAATTACTCTGAATGTAAATGGACTAAATGCTCCAACCAAAATACATAGAGTATCAAAATGGATTAAAAAAAAACAACAACAAGATCCATCTATATGCTGTCTGCAAGAGGCTTATTTTAGACCTAAAGACACCTGCAGATTGAAAGTGAGGGGATGGAGAACGATCTATCATGCTAATGGACATCAAAAGAAAGCCAGAGTATGGGGCACCTGGGTGGTTCAGTCCGTTAAGTGTCCAACTTCGGTTCAGGTCATGATCTAATGGTTCGTGACTTTGAGCCCTAAGTCAGGCCCTCTGCTATCACTGCAGAGCCAGCTTCCGATCCTCTGTCTCCCTCTCTCTCTGTCCCTCCTATCTCCCCTCCCAACAATAAATAAACATTAAAAAAAAGAAAGAGGGGCACCTGGGTGGCTCAGTCAATTGAACGTCCGACTTTGGCTCAGGCCATGATCCCGCAGTCTGTGAGTTTGAGCCCCACATTGGGCTCTGCGTTGACAGCTCAGAGCCTGGAGCCTTCTTCGGATTCTGTGTCTCCCTCTCTCTCTGCCTCTCCCCCTCTCATGCTCTGTCTCTCTCTCTCTCTCTGTCAAAAATAAATAAACATTAAAAAATTTTTTTAAATAAAAAAAAAAAAAAAGAAAGAAAGAAAGCCAGAGTAGCCATACGTATACCAAAGAAACTAGATGTTAAAACAAAGTCTGGAACAAAACACGAAGAAGGGCATTATATCATAATTAAGGAGTCTATACATCAAGAAGATCTAACAATTATAAATATTTGTGCCCCCAACCTGAAACACCTAGATATCTAAATCAATTAATAATATACATAAAGAAACTCATTGATAATACAATGATAGTAGGGGACTTTATTTCCTCACTTACATCAATGGATAGATCATCTAAGCAGAAAATCAACAAGGAAACAGTGGCTTCAAATGACACACTGGACCAGACTGACTTAACAAATATATTCAGAACATCTCATCCTAAAGCAGCAGAATACATGTTCTTCCTGGGGGCACATGGCACATTCTCCAGAATAGATCACATATTGGGTCACAAATCAGCCCTCAACAAGTGCATGAAGATCAGGATATACCATGCATATTTTCAGATCACAGTGCTATGAAACTTGAAGTCAACCACAAGAAAGAATTTGGAAAGACCACAAATACATGGAGGTTAAAGAACATCCAATTCTTGTGTTTCTTAGTTGTATAATCTTGAACCGAATATCTAAACTTTTTGAACCTCTGTTTTCTCATCTGTTAGTGGGGATATAACAGTAAATATCTAGAAGGATTATTATTAGATGTTACCATGAATAAACTGAAGGGGAGAGGCTGAGGTTGTACCACAGAGTTGGAAGAGATAAAGCTGGAATTGAAACCCAGAGCTTTGGGTCCTAAATCTGGGGCTCCCTTTACTAACCAAATCATTTCTACCAGTGTCCTTTGGATTGTGTCTTGGGGTTTACCTTTGACAATAACCTTATACAAGGAAAATCCAACTTCTGAGACACAGAAGTCTGGAAACGACAGCCCAATTCAACAGGAGATGAGAGATCTTCTGGAAGGCAGCTGGAGAGAGGGTGGGGAGAAGGCCAAGGGCCTTAAGACACATTCCTGTCTCAGTCCTAGAGAACTTTTAAAAATAATTATTCTTGGGTTCTACTCCAGTCTCAGTCTACCAAATGGAGAGCCAGGCATACTTATTCTTGAGCAGATCCACAAGTAATTCTGAGATGCCACCTCGATTGAGAAGCACTGAGTTTTTCTAGACAAAAATCAATGCCCAAATCACCCTAGAACCCACAAGTGCTCACCGATTAGTGCCTGGACCAGCTCGATATCTGACTTTTCATGGGTTTCATAGAAACAAGTTTAGTTATTTGTGTGGGTTGTGGGAGTAGGTGTTTAACAGGCCACGGGGGAAGGAGTATCTCTGTACCTCTGAGGCTCAAGAAGGTGGGCAGAGCCTCACTTCCTCCTCTCTTCAACTGGGCTTCCTGTCGTCACAGCATGAGCACATTTATTTTCCATTCACTTCTCCTTTTACACAAATAGCCCCGGACGTCCGTGTTACCAGCCTTGTCGTGGCCATTTCAAGTGTAATCACCAATCCTGCCTGAAGAACTGAGCGAAAGTGCCTGCAAAAGGTAAGATTGGTGATATTTTCATTGGACTTGAGAGCAAAGACCTGAACCATATTGTGTGGGATAAGGTATCTTCTTAGGAGTCTCCGTAGATCTCTCTAGTAAGCCTAAAACCTCCTGCAACTTCTATTTCACAGATATTTAGTGCATGAAGGTAGAAAGACCAAGATCCTAGCACCCCTCAAAAGGCAAGCAGGCCAGAAAGACTTTTCAATTAATTGGTTCACATTATCTGATACCTCTTTGGGTCAGGGCGTTTATATGCTTAAGTTGCTTCAGAACTTGAATTTTTGTGTGTAGTCATTTCTGATGTCTGGAGCCCTCTGTGTGACATGAAATTGTGGAGATTTCATACATGTTCAGGTCTCTTAGAAGACCGATCTTGTGATTTTAAGGTGAGGAGAGAGCCAACAGCCAGAGCCTTAAGAAAGGCAGCCGGAAGATGGCAGTTCTTAATTTTACAAATTTTTATGAATCTCACTGTGATTCCTCAGAGCCACTAAATAGAAGGACAGCTACAAATGACAACACCCAGCTCAGAGTCAGGAACACAGAGAATGCCCACTGCCTGTATATCAAGAGGTAAAAACTGAATGCGCCTAAGAGATGCTTAGATTGATTGTTTTCAAATAGCAGAAAGAACATTGTGATCCTCAGGGTTCTGCCAAACCCTGCCAAATATATACATTCAGTATACAAAATGTAAATATTGATAAACATAATATGACATGCATCAACCAACAAAATTTGATATTGTAACCATTTCTAATTCACGCCACGTAACGAATGACTGTGGCCTCCTGGACTCGGAAAGTCATGGCCAAGCTTTGGTTCTGGTGGTCTGTGACCACCATAATAGTTACTGGATGTCAGGTGACCACAGGAAACACAGAATATCAGAGCTTTCTCCTTCCAAGACCCATAAGAATCTCAACTGATCATACCCGGGAGGAGACAGAAAAGTCCTCAAGGACCATACCCACCCACCTAACAATGAGGGATAGCAATGCCACCGAGGGCTTTAGATTCCCAAAGCACCTCAGGGGCCACTGAGCCACAAATTTAAAAATTTTTATTTTATTTGTTTAAGATTTTGTTTTAAGTAATCTCTACACCCAGCGTGGGGCTCGAACTTACAACCTCGAGATCAAGAGTCGCATGCTCTACTGACTGACGCACCCAAGACCAGACTTCTTAATGAATTCATTTAATAATCATATGTTCAGTGCCTCCTGGAGCCAGGCACTGTGCTCTGGAAGATACTGGTGGGGAGGCAGAGTAGCAAGGTAGAGATTGGTCCTGAAAATAGTCCTGCCCTTTAGGAACTCCTGTGGAAGATAAGAGATATCAGATGTGTATGTTATCAGATGTGTATGTGTATGTGTATGATATCAGATGTGTAAGTGCTGTGGAAAGACCACTGAGCAAAGGCAGAGTCGAAGCTGCTGGCTGAACAAAGAAGTTTTACTTCTCAGTCTCCACCAGAATCTGCACTGTTTTGAAATTGCGGTTGGTTTGGAGCAGAGACTGAGCTGAAGCATGATTTCCTGTGTTGTTTTCCCTGTGAGCCAATTAAGAGTACTTAGCCTTTAAATGAAAGGATTGGGCGCCTTTATGCCCACAGGGAATGATTCAAAGCCCATCCCTGTGCACTTGTGGCTGCTAAGCCACTTCTCCTTTGGTAATTGACCGGCACAAACCGGCAAGATCAAGCTCCATTGGTCTTTGATTCCTGGTGTCCTCTGGTTGACCTCTGACCACCCAGAGGGCTTCAGACACCAGATCTGAAACCTGTTCCCCTTCCTTAGTCCCAGCCCACAGCATAAGAACAGCTAAGCGTTGTGCTAAGTGCTGGAGACAGGGAAAGCTGGTGCTTATCAATCTCAAAGCATTTGTAGATTCTGTTATGGAGCACAGACACGACCACACACAAATACAGCACAATGTGATCTTTTCTATAATGGAGGGTAAGTGCACAAAATGTGGTAGGCATGTTGGAGTGTGCCTTGGGAAGGAAGTGACTGCTTTGGGTCGTTTTCAAAGAAGTATGACTTTGCTATGGAGACTGGGGGTAAACAGCGTTCCAGGTAGGGCACAGTATATGCACACTTAAAGAAGTGTGACCCTCCCACCCCCCAGACATATTTGAAATGAGAGTAAGCAAGTCAGGCTGTAGTGCAAGCCATGGCTGCAGGAGCACAGGAAGTGGAAATCTCCCTCTCTGCCTTGGATCTAGAACCCTTGAACCTGCAAGTGAGAAGCAAGACCAAACAACTGGGCGGGTAGTAGGTCTAGGGGTACGCTGAGATGTCAGTATTGATAGGATGTGGCCTGAAATGAGGGTGAAGGGGCAGATTTTTTACTCCTCAATCTCGATTTCCCCCAGATTAGGGTGAAGCTAGGAGCTTTTTTCGAGGTTATGGCCTCTCTCTCTCTCTCTCTCTCTCTCTCTCTCTCTCTCTCTCGGCTTCTGTTCCAGGAAACGCTATGTTGATTTAGTTACAGTGGTTTGGTTTGTGTTCTTATATTAGTCCTCCCCCAGCACTTCCTGTACTGAGTACCCAGTGTGTGCAGATCACCCCGGGCCCACAGACTGGGTATCTGCACTCAGGAAGCTCCGGGCCCCAAGAGCCCCTGCAGGTACAAAATCCTGAAGCAAAGAAACAGAGAGAGAAGACTGCTACACACAGTAGGCCTCCAGGGTGGCTGCTGGGCCAGAGGAGGCAAGGATTGCAGCTGGAGTGTGACTGTGGGAAAGCTGTCTGGACACAGCTTTCTTCTTTGAGAAGAAGGGAGCCATTTCCAAAGCCATTGGGTGAGAGTTCAGACCTCTGTGTTGGGGTACAGAGGCAAGTCCTCTATTCAGTCCCCACGTCACAAGCACACAGGAGGCTTCCTACCCAAGCAGTAACATCAGTACATCATAACTATGGCCAAGAGCTGTCATCATTCCAAATAGAGCACTATTTTCCAAGTGTTAGAATGTTGTTACTTCAGTGGAATTTAGAGGTTATTGAAGTTCGAATAAAGTGTTCAACTCATAGTGAGAGCCCAGGAAATGTTAGCTATTCTTGTAACATTCTAAACTGGTTATTTTCCAGGTAGGGTGAAACTTGTCCAAAATCGTACAATTAAATAGTAATTCCTGATTCTCAATGGGATGCTCCTTCCTCCTCATTACACTATACTCTCTTTCCTTATAAACTTTCTCATAAACATAAAGAAATCTCCAGTACACTTTAACATGAGCAAACATAAAGAACATGACTTAATTATAAATCCAGTTGATCTGACATCAAGATGCTAACAAATCAAATATTTAAAATATATTTAATTTGTCAAAGTTTTGTTTGACATTTTATATTTCAGGAGAACTGGATTGAGGAATGGGGGTGGGAAATTATTTTGATACCTCATGTCTTTTAAATTTGGACTCATGGCTTAATAATCTATATCAGGAGCAAACAGAGGCTCTAAAGAATCATCCCGTGGTTTGTTCTTCTAAAAACAGCTCCTGTGGAATCTCAGTATTTATACCATTAGGGAATTATGTGATGTAATGACTTAAAGATCAGAATTCCTTAGATTATTTACTCATATTCCACTCCTTCTCTGTCTCTTTAAATTCAGACTTAAAGAAAACTTGCAAAAACACTACCAAGAATTTCTGAATCCCCCTTCCCCTAGATTTCCCAAATAGTAACCTTTTATCACATTTTCTTTATCCTTCCTTGACTTTCTCTTTGGGGGTAATTGCTGGCCTAATATCCTTTCCCACAGAGTACTTTACTGTGTATTTTCTACAAACAAAAGCATTTTCTTACATAACCACTTTATATTCATCAAAATAGGCAATTTACACTGATGCAATACTGTTAACAATCTATAGATTTTATTCAGATTGCATCTGAATTAGTATCCCATTAGTATCTTTATGGAGACTGGAAATCTCTGATCACACATTGCTTTTAACTGTCCTGTTTCTTCAGTCTCCTTCTGCTTGGAACAATTTCTGAGTCTTTCCTTGTATTTCATGACATTGATATTCTTGAAGCTATTTTATAGAATGTCTCTATATTTTATATTTGTCTCCTGTTTCTTCATTACTGGATTCAGGTTATTCAAACTTTTGATGGGAATACCACATAAGCAGCTTTTATTATCCTACAGAGAAACTTGCTTGCTTTGGACATAGCTTGCCTGAATGCACCATAGATGGGTCTCTAGGACAGGGACCCTTCACAGGAAACCTCCACATACTTTTAGCAAAGGGAAACACAACCTCTAAGAAATGAGCCTCCAAGATCATCTGGATTTGTCTTTCCTCATTTTTTCCCTCCTCTTCGCTTCTTCCTTCTTTCTCTCTTCTACAGATCACTAATTTCTCTCCCTGATCGCAGCTTTGAAAAGGAAAAAGTTTTCACCAGACCACAATTTTGGGGAGAACTAAGATGACAAACACATTCCTTGGACAAAGTGACGGAGAAATGAGGGGAAACTAATGCATCAACGTGGATGGTTTGGTGTGGTTTTATTTGAGTATCACCTCTCCCCCTGCAATTGCTTATTACTTCCTCAAAGAGACATACTTGCAGAACCCCCATTCCTCCGCAGCCACTGCTCACAGGGGTTCACGCTGAAGGATGGAAGGAGTCCTCCTGGGGCTCCTCACACTGCAGGGCTGTGAGTTGGATTGGGAAGTGAGAGACACAACATGGAGCCTGGGGCAGCAGAAGGAAGGTGGGCTAGGAGGCTGCGAGACCTTGCCTTGTGCCCTATGTTTGCTGTTCATTAGCTGGGTGACCTTGCACCAGTAAATAAGATTTATTTGTGAAGAACTTGGCATTGTACAGGGTTCAGTGAACTCCATCATCTATTTAAATTTATTTTGGCCTGAACTCGGGGGCCCTCTTCGAGAACAGATTTTCTTTCTATTTAGAAAAATCTTGTGTGAATCAAGGCCCCACTTTCCACAAACCTCTACAGTCTCTGTGTAGAAAGGGATAGGAAGCCAACAGTCACCTTGATGAATATCTTGTCCTTCTGTGTAAATTGTCAAATAGATCCACATAGAGAAAAATGTCTAGGAAGGTGTTCACCAAAAATGTCAGTTGTGGTTATCTTTGGATATAGGGTTTCAGAAGATTTTTATGCTTTACACTTGTACTTTCTTTATTGTTTGAATTTTTTTGCAGAGGGTGAACAAAGATTTTTTTTTAAGTGTTTACCCAAAAATGAATCAAGCAAAGGATTATTAAAGGCCTTCTGGTCCCTGATGTATTTTATTCCTGAAAATCTAGCAGGAAGCCTGGGGTTGCCCTTAGGAATGGACTGGTAGGGAAGCTCTAAACTTGATCTTTTATGCATAGGGGCACTTGTACCCCAATGTTTATAGCAGCACTTTCAATAACAGCCAAATTATGTAAAGAGCTTAAATGTCTATCAGCTGACGAATGGATAAAGGAGATATGGTTTATATAGTCAATGGAATACTACTTGGCAATGAGAAAGAATGAAATCTGGCCATTTGTAGCAACGTGGATGGAACTGGAGAGTGTTACACTAAGTGAAATAAGTCAGGCAGAGAAAGACAGATACCATATGCTTTCACTCATATGTGGATCCTGAGAAACTTAACTGAAGACCAGGGGGAAGGAAAGTGGTTGGGGGTGGGGGAGTTACAGAGGGGGAAGGAGGCAAACCATACAGACTCTTAAATACTGAGAACAAACTGAGGGATGATGGGGTTGGAGGAGAAAGGAAAGTGGATGATGGGCATTGAGGAAGGCACCTGTTGGGATGAGCACTTGGTGTTGTATGGAAACCAATTTGACAATAAATTATATTTAATATAAATACAATAAAATACACAAAAAAGAGAAATAAAACACATTTTCACTCAAAAAATAAATAAATAAACGATCTTTTAGTCAGTGTTCACTGAACCAAGCACTCTGATGCTGAGCCATCCAGGAAATGTTATCTCATCTAACCCCCTGAACACCCTGTGAACCGTATGTGAATATCACTATTTTAAAGATGAGACGGTTGTGAAAGAGAGGTTACACAGCTTACCCCAGGCCACATTGCTGGCATGCAGCACTACCAGAATTCAAAACGAGGTCCATCTGATTCCATTAACTAGTGTTTATCAAACTGTGTTCCATGGAACACTATGTCCTTTGAGTTATTATAAGTAATCTTGTAAGAACAGGTGTGTGGTAACAATGTACATTAGTGTATGACAAGTTGCTCAGAAGTCGTTCATTAAAAGAACTATTTATTGCTTTTTCTTTTATTTTTATTTAATCCTGTTTACTTCCAAAATTATTTGACCATGGATTCCTTTCAGTCCCTATGGTTTTGTTTGCTTGATTTTGTTTGGGGAACACTTATTAACATCTCATAAATATAACAGTCTGCATAACACCGAAGCTATCTTACTGTGGTTCCAAGACTGGATCACATAAGGCTATATTGAATTGATAGCTTCTTGAAGCTTCTGTCCCAACCTTAGCCACTTTTTTGTTTTTTAAGTTTGTTTTTAGCCACTTCTTTGTTTTTTAAGTTTGTTTGTTTGTTTACTCATTTATTTACTTATTTTTGAGACAGAGAGAGAGAGAGTACACAAGAGCAGGGGAGGAGCAGAGACAGAGGGAGAGAGAGAATCCCAAGCAGGCTCCACGCTGTCAGCACAGAGCCCGAGGTGGGGCTCAAACTTACAAACCAAGAGATCACGACCTGAGCCAAAACCAAGAGACGAACGCTTAACTGACTGAGCCACACAGGTGCCCCCCAACCTTAGCCATTCCTAAGCTTGACTGCTTCAAGACTAGATTTGATGACCCCGCAAGTATGGGTTTAAAAAGGGGGGAGGGATAGAACTAGGAATGCACACGATGGTTTACTAGCCCAAGATCATTGCTTGGCAGAAACTAAAAAGTGAGCTTCATCCCTGGCCTCCACAGCGGGCCGTGGGAGATGGCCACAGCTAACTGCAGTTTCATCACAGGAGTTTCCTGGAAGCTGATGTCAGGGACTTTCTTCACTGAACCATGAGTCATGGGGCTGGGCAGCAGATTCTGACTGCAGAGAGATATCAGTTCTTCCAGACCGTGGGGTCGGAAGGGGCAGGAGCTGATAACTGGCACAGTCACAAGGAAGAAAGCGGGGTGGGGGGGTGGGGGAGCAGAGTGCTGTTCTATCTGGGTTAATACAAAAAGTGGGGCCATCACTGCGTGTGGTGAAAGTAGTGACCATCTCCACCAAATAGGCAGCTTTTCTCCTTCAACTGGTGGGAGTCTCAGCAAGTGGAAAATCATGGAAAGAGAAACAAGAGGTTTTTCTTCCTGTCGAAGGGAAGAATCAGGAGGGCCATTTGCAGGTCTCTGGCTGCCTCATTAGTTGGTGCTCTGTGTACACTTCAATTACGGGGGCCTGAAGCAGGTCTCACAGAATCCCCGGATGTTAGGGAAGCGGTGACCTTAGGAGGCATCTGGCCCAACCTTCTGTGTAAGTTATTGGCCCACGTCCAAAAGTTTAGCTTCTTGGTGCATAAATCTCAAGCCCAAGGCTTCGGATGCTGCCATGTCACGTTTATTGCACTCCATCAGCTTATTTGGGGTTAATGGACAAAGGTTTATTGAAGAATCGCACTTTTTTTTAGTGTGATCAGGGGACTGTGTAAGATCTCGAGGATTCAAAGATGAATAAACTAGTTCCTACCCTCAAGGAGCTCACATTCCAGAGAGGAAAGAGATAATTATAAGACAAAGTGGCTAGGGCAATAATGGAGATGTGTAGGTATTACAGGCACTCCTTGTGGGGAGTCGGCTGGGGTGTGGAGAGGTAGACACAAGGAGAGAGGGCTTCCTGGAAGAGTGACACTGGAGCCGAGTGTCAGGATGAATAGTGGCTAACCAAAGTAAGGGGTCAGAGGGAGAGAAAGGGACAAATTCCAGCAAAGGGCACAGGTAAAGAAGGAGCCATTAAAACAAGCACTCAGTGTTGCTCTCTAGACAGGAGATGTTGCCATAAGTTTGGAGAAATGGACAGGAACAAATTAGGAAGGGCCTTTTGACGAATGCGTACATGCCTAAAACTGTCACAACAGTCAAGGTAACATATTCATCACTTCCAAAAGATTATTTGTGGTCTTTTGCAATCCCTTTCTCCTGCCTGTCTCTATTCTCCTTTCATTTATCTAACACTGCCACTACCATCACTTTCCTCTATGTCCGTCCC
Source organism: Panthera leo (assembly GCF_018350215.1). Taxonomy (NCBI): domain Eukaryota; kingdom Metazoa; phylum Chordata; class Mammalia; order Carnivora; family Felidae; genus Panthera; species Panthera leo. Next base: position 94,160,820 of record NC_056686.1, read on the forward strand.
CAATGACTGATCTGCTTGCTTTCTGTTCCTATATATCAGTTTTCATTTCCAGAATGGTATAGAACTGGAATCATACAGTATGGATCTTCTTTCTGTCTTTGTTCATCCACCATAATTATTTGGAGATTCATCAGCGCTGTGTTGTGTATCAACAGTTGACTTTTTATTTTCTCCAGAGTGGTGCACCATTTCATAGCTATATCAACTTGTTTTTCTATTCATCTGTTGATGGACCTTGGGTTGTTTCCAGTTTGGGGCTATTACAGATAAAGCTGCAGTGAACATTCTTGGATAAGTCTGTATGACCATATGCTTTTTGTTCTCTTGGTAAATTCTTTGGAGTGGTGTGGCTGAATCATATGATAAGTGTATGTTTAGCTTTTCACAAAACTGGCAAAATGTTTTTCAAAGTGGATATACCATTTTACATTTTCACCAAAACCATAGCCTTATCAGTCCCTGGTATGGTCAGTTTTTTGTCTTTGGTTTTTGTTGTTGTTGTTTGTTTGTTTTTGTTTTAATTTTAGCCGCTCTAGGAGGTACGGGTATCTCATTTCCCCAATTTACATTTCCCTAATGATTAATGAAGTAGAGTACTTTTTCATGAACATATTCTCCATCCATGTGTCTTCTTTGGTGAACTATCTGTTCATAACTTCTGTCCATTTTTATGTTTTTATTTTTTTATTCTTAAAAAATGTTTATTTATTTTGAGAGAGAGCACGCGTGCAAGCAGGGGGAGGGGCAGAGAAGAGGGAGAGAGAGAATCCCAAGCAGGCTCCACACTGAGTGGGGAGCCCAACATGGGGCTCAGTCTCAGATCTCACAACCGTGAGATCATGACCCGAGCCGAAATCAAGAGTTGGATGCTTAACTGACTGAGCTGCCCAGGCGCCCTGTCCATTTTTAAATGGGACTCTTTGTCTTCTGAGTTTTGAGAATATGTTGTCACAAATGGGAGGATTTTCTTCTTTCTCATGGCTGAACAATGTTCTTTTGTATATTTATACCACATTTTCTTTATTGAAGTTTGGACCTAGGTTGTTTTCCTGTCTTGGCTATTGTCAATAATGTTACAATATACATGGGGCTGCAGATATTTGAGACCGTGATTTCCTCTCCTTTGGATATATACCCAGAAGCGGGATTGCTGGATCGTAGGGTAGTTCTATTTTTAATTTTTTTTATTTTTTTTAGAAACTTCCATACTGTTTTCCATAGTGGCTGTAACCAATTTACAGTCCCAACAACAGTGCAACGAGGGTTGTCTTTCTCCATGTCCTCTCACTACTTGTTATCTCTTATTTTTTTGATGATAGCCATTCTAACAGGTATGAGGTGATACCTCATTGCAGTTTTGAATTGCATTTCCCAACCCGATGGTTAGATGTTGAGCATCTTTTTCTGTACCTGTTGTCCATCTGTGTGTTTTTTTTAGAAAAATGTCCATTCACTTGCTCTGCCCATTTTTTAAAAAAAAATTATTTATTTACTGTGAAAGAGAGAGAAAGAAAGAGAGAGTGGGGAAGGAGCAAGGAGAGAGGGGGAGAGAGAGAATCCCAAGCAGGCCCTGCATTGTCAGCATGGAGCCTGAGGCAGGCTTGAATTCACAAATTGTGAGATCATGACCTGAGCCAAAATCTAAAGTCAGATGCTTAACCAACTGAGCCAGCCAGGCACCCCCTTCTCCTCATTTTAAAATCAGATTTTACTTTTTGTTTATTGCTATTCAGTTGTAGGAGTTCTTTATATATTGTGAATATTAACCTCTTCCCAGATATATGATGCAAATATTATTTCCCATTAAGTAGGTTGTCTGTTCATTTTGTTGATGGTTTCTTTTACTGTGCAGAAGCTTTTTAGATTGATACAGACCATTTGCTTATTTTTGCATTTGTTGCCTTTGTTTCTGGTGTCATATCTGAAAAATCCTTGCCAAAACTAAATGTCAAGGAGCTTTCCTTTTATGTTTTCTCCTAGGAGTTTTGTGGTTCCAAGTCTTACATTCAAGTCTTTATGCCATTTTTATTTTATTTTTGTGATTGGTGGAAGATAGGGGTCCAGTTCAATTCATTCGCAATGTGGCTGTCCAGGTTTCCAAACACAATTTATTGAAGAGACTGCCTTTTCCCATTGTATGTGCTTGGCTCCTTTGCTGTAAATAAATTAACCACATATGCATGGGTTTATTTCTGGGCTTTATATTCTGTTCCATTGATTTATGTGTTTGTTTTTTATGCCAACATCATACTGTTTTAATTACTATAGCTTTGTAATAGATTTTGAAATTAAAACATATAATGCTTCTAGTTTTGTTTTTCTTTCTCAAGATTTCTTTGGCTATTCAGGGTCTTCTGTGGTTCCACAAAAATTTTAGAATTGTTTATTTTGTATCTGAGAAAAATGCCATTGAAATTTTTATAGGGATTGCATTTAATCCATGGATTACTCTGGGTGGTATGGACATTTGAACAATATTAATTCTTCCAATCCAAGAGCATAGAATATATTTCCATTTATTTGTGTCTTCTTACATTTCTTTCATCAGTTTCTTGTTGTTTTCAGTGTCCAGGATCTCTTACCACTTTGGTTAAACTTATTCCTAAGCATTTTATTCATTTTATTTTATTTTATTTTAATGTTTATTTTTTAAGAGAGAGAGAGAGAGAGAGAGTGCAAGCAGGGAAGGGGCAGAGAGAGAGAGGGAGACACACAATCCAAAGCAGGCTCCAGGCTCTGAGCTGTCAGCACAGAGCCTGATGTGGGGCTCGAACCCATGAACTGTGAAATCATGACCTGAGCGGAAGTTGGACACTCAACCGACTGAGCCACCCAGGCACCCCAGCATTTTATTCTTTTTGATGAAATTTTAAATGAGATTGTTTTCTTAACTTCTCTTGCTGATAATTCATTACTAAATGTTCTTTAATCCAATTGGCTATCTTGTGTCATACCTGGAATATTTAGAGCATTTCATTTACTGTGCTATTAATATGGCTAGAGTTGAGAATATTTGCTTTCTATTTTCCCCATCTGTTCTTTGTTTTTCTTTTAGTCTGTGCAGGTTGCTATAACACACTACTACAGACAGAGTAATTTACAAACCACAGAAATTTACTTCTCACAGTTTTGAACCCTGGAAGTCTGAGATCAGGATGCTTACATGGTCAGGCGAGGCCACTCTTGAGTTGCAGACCTTTTGTTGTGTCCTCACAAGGTGGAAGGAGCTAGCAAGCACTCTGGGGTCTCTTTTAGAAGAGCTCTAATCCCATTCAGGAGGGTTCTACTCTCATGACCTAACTACCTCCCAAAGGCTCCACCTCCTAACACTATCACATTGGGCATTAAGATTTCAACATGTGGATGTTGTGGGGACACAGACATTCAGACCACAGCAGTTTCCTTTTTCCTCTTTTTAGGTTTGTTTCAATTAATCTAGTAGTTTAAAATAATTTTTTATTTCCCTTGCTTATTAATTACAATTCTTTGTTTTGTTATTTTAGAGGTTGCCTTATGGTTTATACTTTACATCTCTAACTCACCACAGTCTTTCCTCAAGTGACATTACCACAACACACATGAGAACCTTATAATAGTATATTTCCATTTCTCCCTTCCCAGAGAGTTCCTTTAAGACTAAATAATCATGGGTTTCACTTACTGACCTATCCCTCAAGACCATCTGATTTCTGGCTGCTGTTAAGAGGGTAGAAGCAATGGATTATACACGCAATCCATATACTAGAAAAGGCATAGTTCTAATGGGAAAAAACCAATAAATTGACATTCTGCCTTATGGATCAGTCTTATGTGCAGTTTTAAAATATGAGTTACTCTAGGGAAACTAATTGTGTCTGACAGAAAATTCACAACTGTGTATCCAGATCTCTAGAACTGAGGATGAGGCTTTGCACATTAATGTCCTTGCTGGGAAATGAAATTATATTTTTTAAAAAATCAAGCTCCAATTTCTATCCCTTTTCATTCCTCCATTGGGTATTGGTTAGCCAGTTTTACCTCTGCTGTAAGATTCACATCTTCTGGAGGGTAGGTACTGGAGAGTCATGGTTATATCTCTCACTATATCTAGGACAGAAAACATCATAAACGTTGCTTCAATAAAAGAATGAATCAGACATAGGTTTCCCCCCCCCCCATTTTCATGTGGAGAGGTTTATAGACCACATGTGGTATGTACATGCATCTCAGGGCATTTAAGGAACAGGCTGATCAAGTCACTGACCTTCTCCACAGCTGATGAATCAGCTGATTAATGCCTGAACCCTGGTCACCTTCTTGAGCGAGTGCCCAAGCTCTAGTCTCTGAGAATTGGCCTAGGGGTGTCACTGTGACTCACTCTCCTCTGAGAGCAGCTCCATGGGTTTCTTCTACAGCATCTAATTCAGCGGTAAGCATTCTTGGCTTGCAGAATTGGAGCCAAAGTGAGTGTCCAAGATAAACCGATTGGTACCTCAATGCAGAGATCGAGAGATCCGGGAGTTTGGGGAAACTTCCCAGAGGAGAGTCGCAGCTCAAACCCATGGTGATGCTGGAGATTTTAAACCCTGAACATTTGTGTCCTCTCTTCTCTGGTGCCAGGTCACTTACCTCCTCTTTTCTTTCACTTTTTAGGGCAAGAATATCCCAGCATGGGCATGAGTGGCTTGAAATTGCTGAAGTACGTTCTGTTTTTCTTCAACTTGCTCTTTTGGGTAAGTGTGTTTCTTCCGAGCATGACTGAGCTCACCTCCTCCCGGCTACACTCTATTTCTCTGTCCTCTACTGAAGAGTCTGCTACGAAGAGCAACCGATGCGTGTTGGAATGACATAACCAGCTTAGAACAAGGGAGTAATAATTTCCTCCCCTTTTCCCATCCTGCCATAGGATATGCTTATACAATTGAAAAGTACCAGTGCAGTTATTTATAGGCGGGCTGTTTCTCTCTGGGGACTTTAGGCGACTACTGCTCACTGCTGACATCTACGGGTGAGAAACCTGACACTCTACGTTCTGTGTATAAATGACTCTTTTTCTTGCTCTCCCCTCGCCCCAGTCCCTTAGACAAATAGCTGATTGAAAAGGAAGTCCCCTTTCTCGGGAAAGTTTCACTGTACCAAATCCAGCAATTGAACTTCAAATATAGAATCGGTTTGTACTCAAGTGTCTATGAGAAGATTCTTAAAAGTTTGGCTTCTCTAGCTTTCTGCGTAGCAAGATAAACTTCTCACCCAGGGCCTCCCCTCTAACGGTTGTGGTTTCCAAAGGGAAGACCACGTGTAAGCCGTTGTGGGAACGAGGAGTGGGGGATCTGAAGCACGAAGATACTGTATTACTCACAGGAAGGAGCTTCCCCTGCTATCTGATATGGGTGGGATGAAGCGTGAGTAGGACATCACGGGTAGAAGCTAGGGTCACCTCTTTTCTGGATGCATGGGGAAAGCTGGAGAAAGAGGTTGCTCATGACAGTCTCAATAGAAGCAATGGAGGGGCGCCTGGGTGGCTCAGTCGGTTGAGCGTATGACTTCAGCTCAGGTCACGATCTCGCAGTCTGTGAGTTCGAGCCCCATGTCAGGCTCTGGGCTGATGGCTCAGAGCCTGGAGCCTGCTTCCGATTCTGTGTCTCCCTCTCTCTCTGCCCCTCCCCCGTTCATGCTCTGTCTCTCTCTGTCTCAAAAATAAATAAACGTTAAAAAAAAATTAAAAAAAAAATAGAACCAATGGAAAGAGCTGATTCTAATTTGAAGTGAGAATGTGAGCAGATATTCAAGAGTGTTGCGGAATTCTTTCTTTCAGTTTTGTGGCTGCTGCATTTTGGGCTTTGGGATCTATCTCTTGATCCACAACAACCTCTGGTTGCTCCCCTTCCTCCCACTGGGCAATGTGCTTGTCATCGTGGGCTCCATTATCATGGTGGTTGCCTTCCTGGGATGCATGGGCTCCATCAAGGAGAACAAGTGCCTGCTTATGTCGGTGAGTCCTTTGCAGCAGATGTGGTACCCTAGGTAGAGGGACGTGATGCCCTAAGCCCCAGGCAAGATATTTCTTGGTGGCTAATCTATGGTCACAGGGAAATCATAGGAACATAAGACTGGCACTTTAGACCATCTGAGTCTGTCTAGACCACTAGTATTTTGTTTCTGACTGGGATCCCAGGGATGGGTGGCAGAGGACATTGCTATCCTCCTTGGGATTCATTTTACAGTGTTACTAATGACCCGCATCATAATTTGCCTTTATGGCATTTTATTTCTTCATGTCTGGTTGAAATCGAGTGTCATCCACCTGCCTAAGTGCTCTTCACATTGGTACGTATTTTGAGGATCTGAGTCAGAGTCACTAAGTGGTGGAAAATCTACTCTCTAGATTCTTCTGAGTACTGTGGCCTTCCTAAAAGGAGGCAGAAAATGCTTCTCTATCTCAGATCTGCACAAGGCACACTAGAGTGTGATGACTCAGCTTAGGTGAAGGCCTAGGTGGCAGCCATTGTGATCTAACATGAGAGATGCTAGAACCTTTCAGTTGCTCCCTGTCAGTTAAGTATCCTGAGGAGAACCCTTGGACTCAGGTTTTGTTTGTAAGCTCTCTGAAGGAAGTCTCCTTGTTGCTCTAGTAGACCCAGAATAGTGCTTGCTGTAACAGTGCCATTCCGTCCATAAGTAAGTGTTCCCAGTTGCCTCGGTTCTTCCTTAAGTCATTGGTCAATCTCTTTTCCTTTATGAATCAACTCAAACTGGAGCCAAGAGATAGAATTAAGAAGTCCCTGTTCTCAGATAGCTCTCAGATTAATGGCAAAAGATGGGAGATGATAGACACAGGGAAAAGGTAAAGCCGCCAAGATTAGTGTTGGGATAAAAAGGTGAAGGAGAGGGAAGAAGTGAAAATGTGTTTTCCGTGGTGTGTGATTAGCATAGAGGGAGCAAGCTTCTCCAGTTGGAGATAAATAAGGGTTAGGAGGGTGACTAGAATACCTCTTCTCCCCATCTGTACAGGGCTCCTCTCAACTTCCACTATCACCTGCCCCCACCCCAAACTAGCCCTGATCTTGCAGAAAGGACCAGGCCCCAAACTCCAAAGGCACATAGGTTAGTTTGCTGGTCTTTTGTTCAGCTTTCAAAAAGCCGATGCCAAAATTGCTTCATTGATTCAACAACTAGTATTGCATATGTATTATGCGCCTGGAATTGGGTAGGCACAATGGGAAGGGGAGAACAAAGTTACAAGACAGTTGATCTGCCCTCCAGAGACTTGGGGTCTAGTTGTAGAAAAATGACACACAGCCCTCATAAAGCAAGAGAAGGTTTATGAATGTCCGAGCGGGCAGGAACAGGAGCCTCTGCACATGTGCAAAGACACACCTAGATGTTTCCAGCATGGCGTGGGAGTGAGGGAAGAATGGGAATCAGCACTGTGAGCATGTCTCTGCTTTGCTTCAGTTCTTTATCCTGCTGCTGATTATCCTCCTTGCGGAGGTGACCTTGGCCATCCTGCTCTTCGTGTATGAACAGAAGGTAAGCTACAAAGAGCACAACTCGTTGTATTTCTGGCTGTAGGGAAGAAGTTGGCCCCAAATAAATCCTATAATAGAGGTAGAAGCAAAGTGGAAAAGGGATGGAAGAAGAAAAATCAACTGTAATTGGGGAGAGGAAAAAAATTCTTAAAGGAGATTGCCGTTGAGTCATGCTTTGAAGCATGAATAGGAAGAGCTATAAAAACAAGTTTATCTTCCTCCTACTTACTTTTCTCCATGTTTGGCAGTAGAAAATGTCTGTCTCCATGCCTAAGAGAGCCCATGCTTTGGTTGTCCCTCTTCCTCTGAAAAACTAGAGTTCTGGAAGGGCAAGAGATCACCACCACGCACCATCTTCCTGTATATATACTCCCTCTTGTCACACCCTTAGCTCTGAGGAGATCATTTGGAAGGGAGGAGCAAATGGAACCATTAGCCTATACTAGAAATTGCTTATTCCTTGAACTCACCTGCTTTTTATAATGTCTCCTCTGCTGGGATGTGCCCGCCCAGCTGAATAAGTATGTGTCTGAGAGCCTGACTACCAGCATCCAGAAATACCGCTCGGACAACAGCACCAGGGAGATGTGGGATTCCATCCAGTCATTGGTGAGTGTAGATGAAATCCTCCTCAGCTCAACCAGATTTGATTTTCCAACCTCAGTCCCTGGGAGCTAGAAGGACCTTCCTTTCTTGAAAGTTTCAGAATTTAAGGTCCACAGTCCCTAAGTCAGAATAATGTTTAACAGTCACAAACTGGAGAGCACAGGAATCAGTTTGATTGGTACAAAATTGTCTACATTCTCTCATCCTTCCCATTCTCAGGTAGGCTTATTATCTAAGTCCTACTGAGACGTAAGGAAGACTCAACCATGTCAGACTAAATCCGCTGTGTGTTTAATTTTTCATGTGTAAAATGTGAGTAAATTAAATATGCCCTGTCTGCTTCAAGCAACCTTATGTGATGGAAATGGTATGATGGATTTGAAAGTATTTTGTTCTCAGGAGCCATAGTAGCCCAGGTAATTCTGGATTTTTGGCTAGAGTCAGATATGAAGGGCCCACCTTCTCTCCAAGGTTCAATTTTCTTTCTGTTGACTTTCTAACCATCACATTCTTGGGGGTTTGGCTTTTAGCTGCAATGTTGTGGTGTCAATGGAACAAGTGATTGGAACGGTCACCCACCAGCATCTTGCCCCCAAGGTCCACAAGTTCAGGTAATTTTTTAAGCAATATTTCTGTTATTAATCTCTTTGGTTAAACTTTCAATTGTCTTAGAAACTCCAGTCATACTGAGCTTAATCGTCCCCGCCAGAAACAGGGAACCTTGGACAAAACAGAGGCCAGGGAGACAACCCAGGTAACTAAACAAACTAGACAAAAGTTGTCCAGACAACTAGACAAAAGAAACAAAAAAGGAACAGCCTCATTTAGACTAGGAAGGCCATCACAAATCTTGCTACTCTAAACTATTACATTAGAGGGGGGAAGGTTTATGTGATGACAGTGGTAGATCTACATTTTTCTTGAGCAAAAATTAGGTCTTATTGTTGAAAGAGAAATTTGTAAAGGTGAGCTAGAAAACCTTCTCCTTCTTCCTCTTTCTCTGCTCTTCTTTCTTGGAAAAGGCATCACCCAGCCCCTTGGTGAAATGAATCATAAGTGAAGGAGTGAGGAGTTGGGGAGAGAGATAGTTGGCGGAACTATTGAAACAACCGGTCCACTGAATTCGGACCTCCAGATTAAGCCCAGAGAAGAAGCCAAGGTCATGTTCCCTCAAGATCAAGTTCCTAAATTCCTGTTACCCCATGTTATGCACCCTTGGGATTTTTTGAAAATCTCCAGACATTTTTAGGTCTGTGAAGAAAGACTGAAACACTCACCAACGAGAGCTGCCCTGGAGCTTGGTAGGGCCATGATAGATTTACATTTCAGCAGAAGCTGAGATGCAACCAAACCTAGAATTCCACGGGCTATATTCATTTTTAGTAATCTCAAGTCAGCAGTGAGAGTTCAAAAAAACCTAAGGATACCTATTGCTGAGGTGCCTCTCAGGAGCTACTTTGACTCAGTGTGCAAAGATCTAGGACTTCTGCATCAGGTGTCACTGTAATGATAACAACACCAGAAAGGGTTCTGTTTAATGTTTGCTGCTTGAAGCCTGTTTCTTCAACCATAGAAAGAAAATAAAAATGGTCTAAGTCTCTTGGCATAAGGCAAAATAGAAACTATCTTCTGAAATTAGCCTCCTGATAAAGTCAAATAATATAGTGTTATCATTTGTACTTGTGATTTTTTTCTAGGGTTGCTATGCAAAAGCAAAACAGTGGTTTCATTCCAATTTCCTGCATGTTGGAATCATCACTATCTGTGTATGTGTGATCCAGGTAAGAACTTAACCACAGGACTATCGTGAAGATTAAATTATTTAAGCCATGTAAGGTTTTAAAACACTACCTGGTACATAGTACATGTTCAATAAATATGAGCTTCCCCAGTCACGTAGCAAATGATGTCATTACCAATTTGAGGCATACAGAAAATATCCCGATCTATCGGGTCAACTTATCCCTAAGAGATATGATTGCTTCATAGTCAAATTAAAGGTCATCAAGCAGACCCCTACTTTGGTCATTCACTCAGCTGGGATGGAAAAGCTTGCAATAGATAAACATTCTATATGAAAATTTGGCCTTGTATGCTAAGCAGGAGTTGATAAAAGTTACAATCAATTTCCTCCTTGTTTCTCTGCTTAGCATGATAAGTCAGGGGCAAATTTTTTATTATGTGACATTTCTACTATTTTTATATACAAGCGTTTTGGGTGTGTCACAGAATAACTAAGATATCGATCAAGAAGCTCAGGGGGAAACAGTTTTTCTCTGCTTGGAAACCAAGGAGTCCCAGGGCATGTGTAGAGATGGCTCACTGCACAGCGTTGACTTGTGCAGAACTTGACTATACAAGTGACTTCTTAAGGAGACAAAGATGTCCCAACACTCTATCCTCTACTGTTTTTGCACCATCATCTCCCGCTGCCTTTCTAAAGCTAACTAAGGGAATGGAGAAGGAATTGGAAGTGATGGCAGGAAGGGTGGTTCCAGTGTGAGGAATACTTTGTTTTTCTCTAGGGCTAATCCCAGGGGTTATGGGAGAGATGGCTCCTCCTATGAAGACCTGATATTTTCCCAACTCTTTTCTCAGGTGTTGGGGATGTCCTTTGCGCTGACCTTGAACTGCCAGATTGATAAAACCAGCCAGGCCCTAGGGTTGTGACACGCTACTGCCTTGTGCTGGAGAGGCTTATTTCATCTCTGGAAATCCAAAGTCATTTATAGCATGAAGCCCTAAATGGTCACCTCTTGGCCTGGTGTCTTTGTCCCCCTCTCATCTCTTCCCTGTTTTGGTCCCTGTCTCATATAACCAGAGAAGAGATGTGTTTGCTAGTCATTTCCCATCTCAAGCACCAGAACAATCATTCACCCACTCATGGAGACGCACCTATGTCCCTCAAGGTGGTGACACTAATACCGACCATTTTTCAGACACGAGAGGCCAAGAGACCTCTGGCACTAATGGTTCAAGATCAAAGGATGAGTCTGGGACTTGAATCTTTGCATCTTCTTATTGTCAAATAACTCTCTAGCCTCCAAATGATGCCCTGTCCACTCTCCAAAGTCAAGCAAAAGACACACTGAAGGGAGTTCTGGGGCCAGACTCACTGGATCACTGTTACAACCCCCTGCTTCCTTTTGGCTGGGCCTGGGCCTTGGCTACAGGAATGACGGAGTACTCTTTCTCCAAAGGGTAAGGTTTCTTTCAACTTCCTTATTACGGGCCTTATTGATTCATTCTGTCCTTCCAGAAGAAACTGTCTAGTGATTTGTATCCTGACTTCAGCCAATCTCAGCCTTTGATTTACATAGCTGTGGAGGAACTCAGCAGGACCAGTATCTCTGGTGGTTTAGCTGATAATCACATTCATAAGAATTCTGGTGTTATTTCTCTATCAAATAAGGTTTTGTTAATGTACTATTTTAACTCTTCAATAAACAAAATAGCTTGTGATCTCAATCATTACATTCTTTTTCTTATATCTGAAATATATTTTTTGTGACTCAGTCTGAATGTCCTCCCAGCAGTCGATAAGTTATCAATTGTTGCATAACAAATTATTCCCAAACTTAGTGGCTGAGAACATAGACACATTATCTCACGTTCTTTTTGGTGAGTGGTGAACCTGGGAGCAGCTTAGCTGAGTGAGTCTGATTCGTGGTCTCTCACATGACTACAATCACTATGTCAGCCAGGGCTGCATTTATCTGAAGGCTGGACTGGAAGAGGATGTACTTTCAAGATCTTTCACATGCCTCTTGGTAGGCCTCAGTTCTTTGCCACTTGCAACTTTCCACAGGGCTACTTTACGACATTGCAGTTGGTATCCCCCATTGCAAAACAGCCATGAGAGAATATGAAATACAGCACCCCAAACAAGCCATAATCCTTTATAATCTAACTCAGAAGTTCCATCGCATCAATCCTGCCATATTATGTGCCTTAGAAGTGAGTCAAAAAGGTCAGCCCACACTCAAGGGCAGGAGATTATACAGGATGTGAATACCAGGGAGTGGAAATCACTGGGGGCCGTCTTAGAAGCTGTCAACAACATCATGTCTTTTGGGCCAGGAAAAGCTGAATTATATTGTCTAGAAGCTAAATTAAATGATTTAATAACCATATGTTACAAAGCATAAAATCAGAACGTATTTCGCACAGAACCGAATGTAGAGAAGGTAGAGAAAAGGACAGAAGAATTGGGTTTTTGTTCTTGAAGTTTTGTGTAAGATCTCCCGCCTCCCTTTAAGGAAAATTGGTCATTTTCGTGGTAGTTATAGGGAAACCTACATATTTTACACTTTCCTGAGGGAGACCAGGAACAGAGGACACGTTCTTTTGAGCACAAGTATCAAAAGCATCCCACGTTCAACATGTACAAAACAAAACTTATTGTACCTTCCAAACCGGCTCCTCTTTTTTTGTTCCCCATATCAGTGAATGATAACACCAACCACCCAGGTGCCCTAGCCAGAAACCTGGGCTTTGTCCTGAACTCTAGCCTGTCCTTCACTCCAACATCCAGTCATTCATAAAGTTCTAACGGTTCACCTACCAGATACCCCATTCATCTATTTTTCCTATTTCATTTCTTGCCTGTATTCCTTCAATAGTCCACCATCTGTTCTCCTAGTATCCATCAGTGACCCCATCTAAGATATCTTCCATACAGCAGCCAAAAATAATATTTCTAAAACATAAATAGAAACAAGATACTTTCCTGCTCGAAACCCTCCAATACTATGTTTCTCTTAGGATAAAGTTCCTTATTATGTCTACTAGGCCCTACATATGTCCCACTCTTGGCTCTCCAGACTTACCTTTTATTCCACACTTTAGTTCTATTAAAGTTTACTTAGTTGCTCTGGGCTCTATCTATACAAACTGATTTCTCCCATTCATCCAATGATCCCTTTGTCTGGATAATTCCTACCCTCTCTCTAAGGTAGGTTTCCCTAGTATGACCAAGTTTAATATCTATCGAGGTCTTTGCAAGTATGAGACTGCTTGCTAAGAGCTTTATGTACATCTCCCCATTTAAATATTGACAAAATGTCTTTTGTGAGTACCTCCATAATGCACTCATAGAAACTTCACAGATCTTATTACATTCTATTTTAACTCCTCTTTATTTGTCTCTATTAATTATTGGCCTAATCAAGTTAGAAAAAGAAAGAGAAAAGGCAAAAATTAACTATAAATAAAAATTGTGTCATAACCACAAATAGAGTTCAGATTTTAAAGCCCATGAAACTATACAATTAAAAAAAATCTAGGCCAATCATTTTGTGGAAAAAAAATGTAGTTGCTATAAGCATTTGTTTAAAATAATAGAAACCATCTAAATTGAGTCAAATAGCAAAAGGAGATTTCTGTTTCTGATAAGATAGCAGACAATACTACTACACCAAACTGCCACTATAAACAACTAAAGTGCTAGATAAAAGCTTTAAAACATTTTGTTAAGAGCACTATTTAGCTGGAATGAAAGTGAGGAATACTCAAGCCAGAGACGTTGTGATGATGAGAACCAGAGAGGTAAGAGGAATTTGAGGACATTTGCCAAACTAGGTGAACTTGGATTTCAGTTTTCATGCACACGGGGTATAGGAGGCAAATTTTAGGGTCTGTCTAAGGCGGAGAGTTTAAGCAGAGATCTTTCCTCTTATAAGTCAGAGGCACCTAAGTGCTATATACACCTTAGTAAAAGAGTAAACTAAAAATACCACTCACTTTCACCAAAGATTATGTGAAAATTTGTCCTCAACTTTGCAATTTAGCAGAGGAAGGTAATATCCCTAAAAAGTTGAATCCATAATCTGACCATTTGGCTTAAAGTGCAAATTTATAGTGTTTGAGTCATCTGCAAACTCTCAAACTAAAACTTTAGTTTAAAATAGTTCCAAACAAGAAGTTATCCCAAACTCTGGCAGAAGCAAAATACATACACTTTCTGAATGAGCCCACAATAATACCAATAATATTAATATTAATAAATATTAATAATATTAGTAATAACAATTAAGGTCTCCATGAATCTCAAAAAGCAAACTTTTTATGAAATTGAACTACTCACAAATAAAATTCACTAAAAAATATGAGAATACAAGGCACCGTGAACCTAGAGAATCAACAAACAATAGGAATGGACCTACAAAACTTCAGATATTGTATTTAATTGAAACAAAATATAAATTGCCATGTTTTTCTATATTTAAGAAAATAAAGAACATCTTTAAGATGTGTGCAGAGAATGAAAGAAAGAAAGAAAGAAAGAAGAAAGACAAAGCATTTTAATTTTTATTTTTGAGATGGGGAGGGAGGACAGAAGGAGAAAGAGACAATCTTAAGCAGGCTCTACGCTAGCATGGAGCCTGACGTGGGACTTGATCTCAGAACCATGAGATCATGACCTGAGTGGAAATCAAAAGTCAGATGCTTAACCAACTGAGCCACCCAGGGGCCCCTAAGCATTTTGAAGGATGAAAATATATAGTTGAATTTTTTTTTCATTTAAATGAATATGTTAAAAATTTTTTTTTTAATATTTATTTACTTTTGAGAGAGGGACAGAGAGACAGAGCATGAGCAGGGGAGGGGCAGAGAGAGAGGGAGACAAAGAATCCGAAGCAGGCTCCAGGCTCCGAGCTGTCAGCACAGAGCCCGATGCGGGGCTCCAACCCACGAACCGTGATATCATGACCTGAGTCGAAGTCAGATGCTTAACCAACTGAGCCACACAGGCATCCCTTAAATGAATATGTTTAAAAGGAGATTTGATACAACTAAAGTGAGACTAATAAACAGGACGATTTATATGAGGAAATTAACCAGAATGTAACTATAGTGCGTTGAACTTTGTCCCCCAAAAAAGTATATCCAAATTCTAATGCCTAGTACCAATAAATATGGCCTTATTTAGAACTAGGGTCCTTGCATATGAGATTAAATCAATCATCTTGAGATGAGATCATCCTATATTTAGGGTGAACCCTAAACCCAATGTCTCATGTCCTTATAAGAGAAAGGAGAGGGAGATTTTAAACTCATGTATGAAGACCCATCAGGCAAGGCCATGTGAAGACAGAGGCAGAGACTGAACAATGTATCTAAAGCCAGGGAACACCAAGGATTGCCAACAACTGCTAGAAGGTAAGAGGGTGACATGGAACAAATTCTTCCTCAGAAGGAAGAATTCTTGGGGTGCCTGGGTGGCTCAGTCAGTTAAAAATCCGACTTCGGCTCAGGTCATGATCTCCTAGTTGCTGAGTTCAAGCCCTGCGTTGAGCTCTGTGCTGACAGCTCGGAACCTGGAGACTGCTTCACATTCTGTGTGTATCTCTCTCTCTCTGCCCTTCCCCTGCTCATGCTCTGTCTCTGCTCTGTCTCTCTCTCAAAACTGAATAAACATTAAACATTTTTTTTTAAATAAAAAAAAAAAAGAAGAAGAATTCTTCATCCAGAAGGAATCAACACAGAGAAACACTTTGATTTCGGACTTCTAGCCTTCAAAACTCTGAGGGAATAATTATATTTTGTTTGAAGCCACCAAATTGTGGTGGTTTGTTCCAGCATCTCTGGGAGATTAATACAGTAGCATATAGAAAGTGTGAAAAGTATGAAAGTGAGATTAAGAAATGATGAGGACAGAGTTACAGAGTCTAACATAAGTATAACTGGAGTTCCGGATAAAGGAGATACAATGCATAGTAGACACAATACTTGAAGTCATAATACTTGAGAACATTCCAGAATGGATGAAAGGTAGGTACAATCCACAAATAAAAAGCCAAATGAATTACTTTCATGAAAGAAAAAAAGAAAATCACATCTAGACACAGCATGGTGAACCTCAGTAAAAAACCAAAACAAACAAAAAAACAAAACAAAACAATTTAAGAACAGCAATAGAAGTTGTGGTTCCAGTAATAGGCAAACAGAATGGAATATTAGAGCACCAAGGTTACCTATGTTGAGAAGGTATGAACTACTACCACAAAGAAAGTAGGGAAGGAAAGGAGACACAGACAGGGAGGCAAAAGGGAAGGAAAAAGAAGACACAGACAGGGAGGCAAACCATAAGAGACTCTTAAATAGAGAACAAACTAAGGGTTGCTGGAGGGGTGGGGGGGATGGGTTAAATGAGTGATGGGCATTAAGAGGGAACTTTTGGGGATGAATAGTGGATGTCATAAGCAAGAGATGAATCACTGGGTTTTACTCCTGAAGACAAGACTACACTGTATGTTAACTAACTTGAATTTAAATTAAAAAATAGGAGAAAGAGAGAGAGAGAGAGAGAGAGAATGAAAAAAAACAAATAAATAAACAAATAAACATTAAAAAAAAGCAAGGATGAAAATTAATGAGCTGACATCTCAAAAAGTTAGGAAAAGAATAGCAAATTAAAAACCTAAATATTTTTTAAAGCAGAAGGGAAAAAATTGAAAAATCAGAAGTTAGAACTTACGAAACAAGGGGTGCCTGGGTGGCTCAGTTGGTTAAGGGTCCGATTTCAGCCAGGTCATGATCTCACAGTCCGTGAGTTCCAGCCCCATGTTGAGCTCTATGCTGACAGCTCAGAGCCTGGAGCCTGCTTTGGATTCTGTGTCTCCCTCTCTCTCTGCCTCTTCCTCACACACACTCTGTCTCTCAAAAATGAATAAACATTAAAAAAAATTAGAAAACAAACACAAGCAAAGTCCCAAGTTTGTTCTTTCAAAAGAATAATAACATTGACAAATCTCTGGTGGTAAGACTGGGAGGTGGAAGGGAGGGCGGAAGGGAGAAAGGGAATTGAAAGGGGGACATCACTGTAGATGCTACAATGACATTAAACAGATAATAAGAGCATCATCTATCAGCATAAGCTAGGTAACGATGCAGTAAAAGAAAACAATGAAGATTTACTTCTTGCTTTTGTTATGTGTCTATTGTTGACAGAGGGCTTCTTCTCTAGAATATGCATCTAAGTTTAGGTTAGGGAAGAGGCTTTGGCTGTTTTGTTCACTGATGTATTACCAGTAAACATGAATAGAGAATGAATAGTTCTATGGAAGCTGCTTCACCTCCAATGAAGGAATGAATGAGAAATTCCAGTTTCAAGAGCAAGAAGAAAGAAGCAATAAAGAAGAGATATACGAAGAAAACAAAACTTTTCTTCCTGTGTTACTGGCGCACTGGCCAAACTGTTACATGGCCACCTCTAATTGCAATGAAGCCTGGGAACATGACTGTTCAAACACAATTTACCTTCTGTTGGTAAAGGAGAGTGAATACTGGGTAGATGGCTGATAATGCCTGCCACCAGAACCATATCTACCACATTTTCACAAAAAGTTTAGGTTATAAGAACAATAAATAAATACTATAAACTATTCAGACAAAAAAAAAATATTGTTACCCAAAGTAGCCCAAACTTTCATAATTTCTACTTTTGTTTCAGAAATACTAAGGGGAAAAAACAACACAAATTTTACTTTGTCATTTTTCCAAAGAAGACACACAGATGGCCAATAGAAAGATGCTCATCGTACTCAACATCAGGGAAATACAAATCAAAACCACAATGAGAGATCACCTCATACCTGTCAGAATAGCTGGAATCAAAAAGACAAGAAATAGCAAGTGTTGGTAAGGACGTGGAGAAAAAGGAACCCTCATGCACTGTTGGTGGGAATGGAAGTTGGTGCAACCACTGTAGAAAACAGTATGGAGGTCCTCAAAAAATTAAAAATAGAAGTACCATATGATCCAATAATTTTATTACCTAGATATTTATACAAAGAAAACAAAAACACTAATTTGAAAAGATATATGTACCACTATATTTATCACAGCATTACTTATAGTAGCCAAGATATGGAAGCAACTCAAGTGTCCATCAATAGATGAATGGATAAAGAAGATGTGGTGTATATACACAATAGAATATTACTCGGCCATACAAAAGAATGAAGTCTTGCCATTTGCAATGACATGGATTGAGCTAGAGAGTATTACGTTAAACAAAATAAGTCAAAGAAGGACAATTACCTCATGATTTCCCTTCTATATGGAATTTAAGAAACAAAACAAATGAGCAAAGGGGAGAAAATGGAGAGAGAGAGGCAAATCAAGAAACAGACTCTTAACTATAGAGAACAAACTGGTGGTTATCAGAATGGTGGTGAGTGGGGGGATGGGGTAAATAGGTGATGGGGATCAAGGAGTACACTTGTGATGAGCACCAGGTATAGTATTAAGTGTTAAATCACTATATTGTACACCTGAATCTAATACTGCACTATGTTAACTAACTGGAGTCTAAATAAAACATAAAAAAATAGATGAATGAACAAAGAAATTGTAATATATGCATACACACACATACACATATAATGAAATATTACTCAGCCATAAAAAAGAATTAGATTTTCTCATTTGCGACAACATGGGTGGGCCTAGAGGGTATTACATTAAGTGAAATAAGTCAGAGAAAGACAAATGCCATATGATTTCACTTATATGTGTAATGTTAAAAAACAACAAAAGAAACCAAAAAAGCAGAAACAGTTACATGAATACAGAAAAAACTTAGTAGTTGCTGGGGGGACGGGGTTGGCCAAGATGGATGAAGGGAAGTGGGAAGTACAGGCTTCCAGTTATGGAATAAATAAGTCATGAGGATACAAGGTACAGCATAAGGAATTTGGTCAATGGCATTGTAAAAGCATCATATGATGACAGATGGTAACTATATTTGTGGTGAGCATAGCATACAGACTTGTCCAACCACCTTTATTGAACACCTGTAACATTATGTGTCAATTATACTACAATTTTAAAAAAGACATTATAAGGTTAGGATAATGAAGGCAACACAATACTGGCCTAGGGATAAATAGACCAATGGAATAGAAGATGAAATACAGAAACACTCATGCATGTATGTAAATGTGATATGTAACAGATGTGGCACTAGAGAACACTAGAGAAAGAATGGATTTCTCACTATGGTGCTATGAGATTTGAGTATCAATATGAAAATAAGTAAATATACCCACACAAAGATCTCTTCATGATAAGGCAAAGTAAATTCTTAACTATGAAAAGAAAAACTATAAAGTTTTTAGAAGATAATGTAGAAAACTTTCTTTGTGATCTTGGAGGAGATAGGACTTTTCAAAAATGTGACTCAAGGGGCGCCTGGGTGGCTCAGTTGGTTAAGTGTCCGACTTCGGCTCAGGTCACGATCTCGTGGTCCGTGGGGTCGAGCCCCGGGTCGGGCTTTGTGCTGACAGTTCGGAGCCCAGAGCCTGTTTCAGATTCTATGTCTCCCTCTCTCTCTGACCCTCCCCCATTCAAGCTCTGTCTCTGTCTCAAAAATAAATAAACATTAAAAAATTAAAAAAAAAATTGACTCAATAAGCACAAAAGGAAAAGACTGATTAATTTGAATACATTCTACCAATCAAAAAAATGTCCCCAAATACTAAATACACAAACCACAAAGGAAGAAAAAATATTTGCATCACACATAATGAACAAAAATCTCGTATTCAAAATATATAAAGAACTCCTATAAATAGATAAGAAATACACAATGTATAGAAATTTATATAGAATTTACAGAAATATCTATTGAAAATAGGCAAAAGACTTGGCATATTGTCTTCACAAAAAAAACCTCAAATGAACAGTAAACATATGATAAGTTATTCAAACTCATTAGGAATCAAGGAAATAAGATACCACTATAGACATATCACTTTGGATAAACAAACGAGGAACTGACTAGTTCTTGTGTTACACAGAATGTGGAATGTTGGGAACTCTTATAAACCACTTTTGAGTATATAATACAATCCTTTTACCAACAGCGTGACATTTTCTTGATGTAATTCCACTCTTATATAAGCCCTCCCCAAATGCATACTTACATGCATAACGGCACAAATACAAAATTTGTTTTATAGAAGCATCGTCTGTAACAGTCAAACACTGGGAAAAGGCCTATATCTATCAATAATAGAATGGATAAGTTGTGGTATATATATATACAATGAAATACCACATGGCCCTAGAAATGAATGAACTAATGGATGAATCTTTAAAACATAATATTGAGTGAAAAAACAGCACACTGATAAATACATACAGTATGATTCCATTAAGCACTTTTAGAGTGCTATATTTCATACTAAGAGATATTGTTAATTACCATTTATCGAAGATATCAGTTATTTAGAAATAAACCTTCAAGAAGTTGTGCAACACCTCTTTAGAAAATATTTTAAAACTCAATTGAAAGGCATTACAGACCTAAATAAACAGAGGAATGTACCATGCTTAGAGATTCTATCAACATGTCAATTATCTTCAAATTTTTCTATTGAATCCCAATACCTGCCCAAAATATTGCATTATGGGATGCAACAAGATAATTCTAAAATGTACATAAAATTTAAAAGATCAAGAATTCAAAACTACTTTTGATAAAGAGGAGTAAGAGTACTTTCTAAGATTTACATTAAAGCTACTATAATCAAAACACAAGCATTTACTGATACATGGATATACCAATGGAGCCTAAGAGAAAGATAAGGAAAATAAGCCTCCACATATATGGACACTTGTTATATGATAAAGCTATTATTCCATGCCATTCAAAAAAAAGATGGACTTTCCAATTAAGAATGTGGGGTACAATTGGTTAAACATATGGAAAAAAATGAAATTGAGCTTCTTATTCACACTATACACAAAAATCAATATGAGGTAAAGAACAATCTTTCAACGTTTTTTTTTTTTTTTTAATTTTTTTTTTATTTTTGGGACAGAGAGAGACAGAGCATGAACGGGGGAGGGTCAGAGAGAGAGGGAGACACAGAATCGGAAACAGGCTCCAGGCTCCAAGCCATCAGCCCAGAGCCTGACGCGGGGCTCGAACTCACGGACCCCGAGATCGTGACCTGGCTGAAGTCGGACGCTTAACCGACTGCGCCACCCAGGCGCCCCAAAGAACAATCTTTGAAAGCAAAATTCTAAAACTCATAGAAGAAATTATTGGAGAATTTCTTTTTTTTTAAATTTTTTACACATTTTTATTTATTTTTGAGAGACCGAGAGAGACAGAGCGTGAGTTGGGGAGGGGCAGAGAGAGAGGGAGGCACAGAATCCGAAGCAGGCTCCAGGCTCTAAGCCATCAGCAGAGAACCAACACAGGGCTTGAACCCACGAACCATGAGATCATGACCTCAGCCAAAGTCAGATACTTAACAAACTGAGCCATCAGGTGCCCCAAGAATTTCTTTATAAATTCGAAAGTAGTGTAAAAAAAATTCAAGAGTAGTATCAGAGTGCAGTCAAATCTCAGAACTACTAGAATGTGTAGTGTGTGTGTGTGTGTGTGTGTGTGTACATATTTGTTCCAGTAGTCTGATCTTCTTGCCTCCTTGTGAGGAGATATTGTCTTCCCATTAATCCTGGAACTTGAAGCCACAGTGAAGAAAGCCAGGAAGAAAGATGCACGTAGTGTGAAGGAGCAAGAACAAATTAGAACACACAGGCACAAGCTGAAGGCCACCAGAACAAACTGAAATCTGTGTCAGTCCTTGTTGTCTTTGATCTTGATGGTACCCATGTCCTCCAGAAGCCAGGGTTCATTTTCACAGAGCTAAACACACTCACCTGGCTGGGAGTAAGAGAAGTTGAAGAAAAATCCAGGGGAAGATAAAGTAGTTTTGGACCTGGCTGTTTCCTCATGCCAAGATGAGCCAGTGGAACAGAGAGAATGTGTAGGAGCTACAAGATGACTACTGTTTCACTTTTGCCCTCCAATTCTCCCACAAGAATCTCTTTGTGACTCTAACTGGAAATATACACCAAAGGGAATTCTGGGAAACGTAGTCCAGCCTAGCCAAATTGACATAGTACAAAGTCAACAAAAGTAGGAATATTTTTCTTAAAGAAGACACAATGAGCAGTTGTAACAGTACATGTTTAAGTAATTTTATTCAAGAGGAAGAGATGAAAAGTATATTTTCTGGGCTCTAGAGTATTTGAGAATATATTTTTCTTGGTATCATGTATCATTCAAAATATACATATAAAATGTTCTTGATTTAGATTTTTATCCTCAGAAATCTGTAAATTTTGTGTTGTTTTTTTTCTCTTAGTATTTCTGAAACAAAAGTAGAAATTATGAAAGTTTGGGCTACTTTAGTTAACAATAATTTTTTTGTCTGAATACTTTATAGTATTTGTTGTCCATATAACCTCAACTTTTTGTAAAAATGTGGTAGATCTGGTTCTGGTGGCAGGCATTATCAGCCATCTACCCAGTATTCACTCTCTCCTTTACCAACAGAAGGTAAATTGTGTTTGAACGGTCATGTTCCCAGGTTTCATTGCAATTGGAGGTGGCCATGTAACCATCTGGCCAGTGCTCCAGTAACACATGAAGGTTTTGTTTTCTTCATACATCTCTTCTTTATTTCTTCTTTCTTCCTGCTCTTGAAACTGGAATTTCTCATTCATTCCTTCATTGGAGATGAAGCAGCTTCCATAGAACTATTCATTCTCCATTCATGTCTACTGGTAATACATTAGTGAACAAAACAGCCAAAGCCTCTTCCCTAACTTAAACTTAGATGCATAATAAACTCTTTTGTATACCAACATATAATAATACAATTAAATAAGTAAAATATGCAGAATATTGATAACGATGATGGTTATGGGAAAAAATAATATTGGAATATGGAATTGCAGGAGGCTGGTGGGTGCAAAATTAAACAGGGTGGTAGGGAATGCTTAATTGATGAGGTGACGTTTGAGTAAAGACAAAACATGTGAGTGAGCAGGCCATGTAGTTAGCTATAGGAGGAACAACTAATGGTAGTCAAGAAAAACCCATGCAAGCGCTTGAGCCAGGGATGTGCCTGCTATATTTAAGGAACAGCAAGAGGCTGGTTTGGCTAAAGTCTAGTGGGGGTGGAGGCACTAGCAGGAGATGAGGTTAAAGAGAAAACAGGGAGACAACCAATGTAGGGTTATTAGGCCATCGTGTAGAATCTGGCATCTACTTTGAGTAAGATAGAAAGCCACTAGAGGTTTTTTTTTTTTTTTTTTTAAAGTTTATTTATTTTGAGAGAACGTGTGTGGGGAAGAGGCAGAGAGAAAAGGAGGGGGGAGAGAGAATATCAAGCAGGATCTATGCTGTCAGCTCAACGTGGGGCTTGATCTCATGAACCATGAGATCATGACCTGAGCCAAAACCAAGAGTCCATTGCTTAACTGACTGAGCCATCCAGGTACCCCACCACCAGAGGATTTTGAACAGGGGAGGAAATGTTCTGATTTACATTTTTATTATTATTACTATTATTTTCAGTTTTTATTTTAGAGAGGGAGAGTGTGCACACAAGCAAGGGAGAGGGGCAGAGAGAGAGAGGGAGAGAGAGAGAGAGAGAGAGAGAGAGAGAGAGAAAGAAAATCTTAAGCTGGCTCCATGCTGGGCATGAAGCCTGACATGGGGTTTGATCCCATGACCCTGGGATCATGACGAGCTGAAATCAAGAGTTGGGCACTCAACTGATTGAGCCACCTGGTTGCCCTCTGATTTGCATTTTTAAAAGATTTTATTTTGTTTGTTTTCAAAATTTTTGGTTTGATTTAATTTTAGACTTATAGAAAAAATGCAAAAATAGTACAAAAATTTCTTTATGTCATTTATCCCACTTCTAAATTTAACACCTTATAACAAGAACAGGGAATTGTCATTGGTGCAATATTATTAGCTAAACTACGGGCCTTATTCAAATTTTATATATATATTTTTCCACCTATGTCATCTTTCTGTTCCAGAATCCTATTCCAGGTCCCTAGGTCCTATACTGCATGCAGTTGTTTGGGTTTTTTTCCCCTCCTTAGTCTCTCCAGTCTGCAACGGTTTGTCAGTCTTTTCTTTGTCTTTTGATCTTGACACTTTTGAAGAATACTAATCAGTAATTTTATAGAATGCCCCACAAATTGAGTTTACCTGATATTTTCTTTTTTCTTTTATCTGATATGTTCTCATGCTTGGAAAGTATATTAGTCTGCTAAGGCTACCATAACAAAACACCACAGCCTAGGTGGCTTAAGCAACAAAAATCTCTTTTCTCACAGTTTTGGAGGCTAAAAGTCCAAGATCAAGTTTCCAGCCAATTCAGTTTCTCATGAAAGCCTTCTTCCTGCCTGCTTGCACATGGCAGGCAGCATTCCTGCTATGTCCTCACATATCCTTTCCTCAATTTGAGCATGCTGGCTTAGTGCATTTGTGCTGGGGTGGGGGTGTGGAGAGAGACAGGGTGCACTCTGATGTCTCATCTTATAAGGACAGTAATCCTATTGGATCTGGGCCCTATCCTTATTCTCATTTAACCTTAATTACCTCCTTAGAGACCCTTCTCCAAATACAGGCACACTGGGGGTTAGGGCTTCAATGTATGAATGCTAGGGGAGAAACAAACATACATTAACAGAAAGGTTTTTGTTTTGTTTTATTTTTGTTTTTGCTTCTTAAGAGAGAGAGAAAGCGGGAGAGGGCATAGGGAGAGGGATAATGTTAAGCAGACCCCCACACCCAGTGCAGAGCCCAAGGCAGAGCTCAATCTCACAACAATGAGATCACGACCTGAGCTGAAATCAAGAGTCAGATCCTTAACCAACTGAGCCACCCAGGCACCCCAACAAAAAGGTTTTATATTTTTAGAGAGACTACCACACACACAAAAGACTATGCATCATATAATGGATTTGTGATTATTGGTATGTATTATTACTGGTGATATTTACCTTGATCTGGTAGGTTTTCCACTAAAAAGTTACTATCTCTACATTTATAGTTAATATCTTTGGGAAGACTTTGAGACTGCAAATCCTGTTTCTTCTCAAACTTTTGCCCATTCGTTTTATTATCCATTGGTGAATCTTGTTTGCAATAGTTATTGGGGCATTTGCAATGATGATTCTGTATTTCCCATTTCTGTCTACAACTAGTAATTGGAATTCAACCATAAGGAAGAGCTGTTCCTTTTCCCTCATTTATGTATTTGCCTTTTATACATACAGTCTAGACTCCCTGGGTATATTTTGTCTAGGGTTTAAAATCAAATGTCATAATTTTTCATTATTGAAATTATTCCAGTTTTGGCCATTAAGAGCTCCTTCAGATTGGCTCCTGTTTTTCATAGACCTCCATCTTGGGGGCAATATTTCCTTACATTCTGACATCACAAGATGTTCTAGGATCACCTTGTATTTTTCTTGCCTGTCCTGGAATCCACTTCTCCAAGGAGCTTGATTCCTTTTGTTGAAGAATGGTGTTTAGAAACCAAGATTTGGTGCTAGGTGTGCTCATTGTCCTGGAGTGTCACTGCTTCTAGGCCCTCTCAATGAAAGCTAGGAAATATGTGAATGTATAGATATATGTATAACCTACACATATACCCACATGTATATTAATCTGTCTGAAAGCATATTTAAATACCTGAGTTTAAACTAATGCCTCTTATTCTAATCTAATACTACAGGGTTTATCTTAGCCTTCCTCCTTAGGTCTTCCTCCAACAATAAAAAACCTGTCTCTCATTATCTATATGTACTTTTTCGTTCAATTCTGGTATACAAATGAAAGTGGTATGTATGCTAACTCATGCCCTTATGGGAAACATTTTTACCGAGTAGATTACAACACTTAGACCTTTGGCTTTTCAGTGTCTAGTGAATATACTGCTTTCTAAGTCACTTAGGTTAGCTTTCTTTCCTGTCCCTTTAAGTGTGCTCATGTTATTCTTTTGTAATATATGCTTTCATTAGTTAGTATTTGCATTCCATTTGGGGATCTCCTATTTCCTGGTTGGTTTTAATCGTTTATCTGGGGGCATGTAAATGGTATGCAAAACATTACGATTCCAAGAATCAGAGCTATACCAAAAGATACAATCAGAGAAATGTTATTGTACTTCATCCCTGCTAACCCATTCCCATTGTCTTCTTCTCTTTCCCTTAGACTCAATCTTAATAGTTTCTGGTTTATCCTTCCTAATTTCTTTGGTATAAATGAGTGGATGTCTATATATTTCCTTGCATTCTTTTTCTTATATGAGGGGTAGCAGGCTATATATATTGTTTTGAACTTTGCTTTTTTCATTTTATAGTATGTCTTGGAAATCACTCCGTATCAGTTCAGTTCTTCTTTTCTTACAGCTACTTAGTATTCCACTGTGTGCTTGTATCATATATTTTTCAACCACTCTCCTATGAATGGGCATTTGGATTGCTTCTTATACTTTGCAATTTAAAAATGCTATAATTAATAAACTTTTGCATATGTTTTCATATTGTCGGAGGCATATCTTTTGGGTAGATTCTTAAAATTGTTGGCTGCATTGGTTGAAAGGTTTATACGAGATTTCACTAGACATTGCCAAATTTCTCTCTAGAATTGTAGCAACTTGTATTCCCATCAGTAATGTATAAACATGTCTATCAGCAATGTATGAACATGCCTATTTCCTCACAGCATGCCAACATGAGTTGCCATATTCTTAAATCTTTTCTCCAGTCTCACCAATGAGAAATTGAGTAGTCTTAATTTGCATTTGTCCAATTCTGAGTGTATATGAACATCATTTATATATTTGAGGTTATTTCCACTGGGGTTTTGGTCCCTTACCCTCCTTATACTTTTAGCAACATCACTCAGCTATTGTGCTAAGTACAAGTTATAGGAGGATAATGATGGAAACAGGGAGAAACTTGGTTATTTCAATAATCCAGATGAAATAAAGCAAGGTAGTCATAATAGTGGTGACAAGCAATGGTCAGACTGCAGGTATCATGTGAATGTAAACCAGAAAATTTTCCTAACAGACACATTGTAAGGTATGACCAAAAGAGGTCAAAGTGGACTCCCAAATGTTGTCACTTGAACAAGTGGAAACCTAGATTTGTCATGAACTTAGAGAAGATCTTGGCTGAGGCAAAATTTGTGTGTGGATGATAATCAGAGGCTGGGTTTGGCCTGTATTAACTTTGAGATGCCAATCAAACTTATAAGTGGCAATGTCAAGAAGGCAAATGGATATATAGTGCTGATAGTCAAAGAAGAGTTCCTGAATATAGTATGCATAAACACTGATGCATAAGAACTAAACAAGGTCAGGGGCACGCGGGTAGCTCAGTCAGTTAAGCGTTGGACTTCGGCTCAGGTCATGATCTCTCAGTCTGTGAGTTCAAGCCCCATGTCGGGCTCTGTGCTGACAGCTCAGAGCCTGGAGCCTACCTCGGATTCTGTGACTCCTCTCTCTGCCCCTCTGCCTCTCACTCAAAAATAAATAAACATTAAAAATAAAGAGAGATCAAGAAAAAAAAGAACTAGACAAGGTCAACATGAGTACAGATGTAAAAATAAAAGACCTACAAGCGCTGAGCTGTATAAGTAACTCCAATAATAAGAATCAACAATAAGAAATCATGGAGAAGGTGAGGAATCAGTCAATAAGATAGTAGGAAAACAAGAGATGGAACCTGAATAAAAAATACATTTCAATGACAGACTAATGAAAACCATCAAATGCTGACAGGCCAAGTAAGATAGAGACTAAGAATTGACATTAGATTTAGCAAATATGATGTTTGTTGGAGAACTTAAAAAGGTTTTAGAGGAGTGGTAAAGACAAAACCCCAATCTGAGTGAATTTCAGAATGAGAGAGCAAGAGTTTGAGACTATCAATATTGACAAACAGGATTTTGCTGTAAAGGATACAAGTCACATTTCAGCATGATGGTATATAATAGCAGAAGAAGTGTGGGTGCTTGACGATTGCATGATCAGCAGAACCTTAATATAAATAAGTAGAAAAATCAAAAGGAGAAGGTAGGCTAAAACAAACAGATAAGAAAATGAAATGAAATGGAAGATGAATGCAATATGTCAGGGTGATTGTAGTTGAATTTATTTTATTTAACAAACACTGTTTGTTTACTATGTGTCAGGACACTTCAAGGACTTATAAATACAATGCATTTAATATTCACCTCTTCCAATCCTCAAAATTTGATCGTCCTTTTTCCAACCTTTAAATTTACTCAGATATGAGCCTACCATTTTACCCTCTGTTTATAGCATCTCCCTAAGTGATGTTGTTCAGACCTATGACTTCAAATATCTATTTACTAATAGCCTTTAGTTATGGATCTCCAATGTTAAGAAGTTAGAAAAAGAACAACAAACAAAGCCTAAAGCCAGCAGAGAGAAGGAAACAATAAAAATGAGAGCAAAAATAAATGATATGGAAACAGATCAATGAACCCAGGAGCTGGTTCTTTGAAAAAAATATTAAAATTGACAAACCTCTAGCCAAACTTATCAAAAAGAGAAAGGACCCAAATAAATGAAATCACAAAAGACAGATGAGAAATAGCAACCAACAGCACAGAAATATAAACAATTATAAGAGAATATCATGATAAACTATATGCCAACAAACTGGACAACCTGGAAGAAACGGATAAATCCCTAGAAACATAAACTACCGAAACTGAAACAGGAAGAAATTGAAAACTTGAATAGACAGATAACCAGAAAAGAAATTGAATCAGTAATAAAAAATCTCACAACAAATGTCCAGGGCAAGATGGCTTCAAAGGTAAATTCTACCAAACATCTAAAGAAGAGCTAATAATACCTATTCTTTTCAAACTATTCCAAAAAATAGAAAAGGAAAACTTCTAAATTTATTCTATGAGCCACTACCCTGAAACCAAGACCAGAGAAAGACTCCACTAAATAAAAGAAGTACAGGCCAATACCCCCAATGAACATGGATACAAAAATTCTCAATAAAACACTAGCAAACCAAATCTAACGGTACATTAAAAAAATCCATCAACTGGGATTTATTCCTAGTTTGCAAGGGTGGTTCAATATTTGTAAATCAATCATGATATACCACTTTAATAAAAGAAAGGATAAGAACCATATGATCTTTTTAATAGATGTAGAAAAAGCATTTCACAAAAAGTACAATGTCCATTCACAATAAAAGCCCTCAACAAATTGGGTTTTGAAGGAACATAGTAAGGTCATATATGAATAACCCACAGCTAATACCATCCTCAATGGGAACAACCAACTGAGAGCTTTTTCCTCTATGGTCAGGCACAAGACAGGGATGTCCTCTCTCACCACTTATTTAACATAGTACTGGATGTCCTAGCCATAACAACCAGACAACAAAAAAATAAAAGGCATCCAAATTGGCAAGGAAGAAGTAAAATTTTCACTATTTGTAGATGTCAAGATACTCTATATAGAAAAGCCAAAGACTCCACCAAAAAACTGCTAGAGCTGACACATGAATTCAGTAAAGTCACAGGATACAAAATTAATGTAAAGAAATATGCATTTCTATGTGCCAATAATGAAGCAACAGGAAGAGGAATTAAGGAATTAATCCCATTTACAAATAAGATACCTAGGAATAAACTTAACAAAGAGGCCATCACATTATCTCCAAGCCCCAACATTAATATTTTAGCATGAGGAGAACATGAAATTTCAACTTTTAATATTTTAGCTTGCTGTATTTTTAAATTGTCTACAATGCACATGTACTGCTTCTTTAATAAAATGGTTTAAGAATTTTCAAAGTAGGTAATGATTCATGAGATTATATTCCCATGATAGATAAATTAAGACAACTGCTGACTGACCACTAGATCTCGCAACATAGAAGTCACTGGTGTCCTTGAAGAATCCACTTTGGTTGAGGAGGGTAAGAAAAACCCGACTGATATGGTTTGGCAGTTCCCAAAAATGTTAAACAGAGTTAGGATATGACCCAACAATTACACGCCTAAGTATACAATCAAGAGAACTGGAAATATACATTCACATAAAAACTTACACCCTAACATTCATAGCAACATAACATCTTAGTAGCCAAAAGTGTAACCAACCCAAATGTCCAGAAACAGATGAATGGAAAACAAAGTGTGGTATATTCATATAATAGATTATTATTCAGCAATTTAAACAAGAATTAAATACTAATACATGCTACAGCACAGATGAACCTTGAAAACTTTAAGTGAAAGAAACCAATCCCATAAGAAAACATATTGAATGACTCATACTATGCTTATGACTTTCCACAACAGGCAAATCCATAAAGTGTGTTAGTGGTTGTCTAGGATCGGAGGTAGGAGGATTTGGGGGTTAACCACTATTAGGTATGAGGTTTTTTGGAGGGAGTGATGAAAATGTCCTAAAATTAGGTCATGTTGATGGTTGCACAATTCTGTGAAAACAATAAAAACCACCGAACGGTACACTTTTAAAAGGTGAATTTATGGTAAATGAATTATCTCAATAAAACGGTTACAAAAAATCTAAAAGGCAGAATTTAGTTGATCAGTGTGCACTTGTTCTACTCCCTTCAGTATGTATAGGTTGTATGTGACATTACTTCCAGGGATTTATTCATCTTTTTTTGGTAAACTTTTCCTCCTTCCCATTAATCCCTATCCACAACACAAATCCCAACCTCTCCGAATCAAACAAAACCAGATGGAAAAATGTTTGCCTCCATTAAGAATAACTACATTTTACAATTTTAAAAAGTATTATATGTGGCCATTGTTCAGATTTACTTCTCAATCTGTTACATATGTACATATTAAAAAAAAAAACAAAAAAAGGAAGAAAAAGCATTTGCCT
Organism: Panthera leo; assembly: GCF_018350215.1. Classification (NCBI taxonomy): domain Eukaryota; kingdom Metazoa; phylum Chordata; class Mammalia; order Carnivora; family Felidae; genus Panthera; species Panthera leo. The sequence goes on from NC_056686.1 coordinate 94,191,694, forward strand.
AGGAATAATAATGTATCACTTTAAGCAAACATTATATAGCCTGAATTCTAAAACCCATTTTGGTTTATATAAAACTACTTTGTAAAAGCCACAAAACAAGTATCCCTCAACTCTTGAGAAATGTTTGGATATTTAAATAATACTGCTATTATACAATTTCTTCCATGAAATAAAAAAAAAAAAATTACAACAATTACATCATTTTATGGATAGAGACTCAGTACATACATAAGACCATTGGCAAAGCTAAATTTAGAGCCAATTTCCTCTCCTGGATTATATAATTTCAATAGTATATAATAATTGTCTGCTGTTGGAAAAACACCTGAGTGGTTCAACTAAAGATGCAAACATACAATAACAAAAACTCTGCACAAATATTCAAACTCGGGGATTTCTAATTAAAATAATAGAAAAATAGAAAATTTTTCCTTCCAAAAAAAGGTATCTAGACAAAGACTCAGATACCCCATGTAGATTATTCACAAGAATCATATGTGAATCAACCTTTTTTGTAGTCCTTAAATAAAATTTAACAATCAACTGATGAAAAAACAAGTTTCATATGCAAAGAACACCTTAATGCATCTATAATTAACTTAATGCAAAAGTATATGAAAAAAACACAGCTATTTCACTGCAGTCTTTAAGAATAGCAACATTTCATTATTTCTGGTTCATCTTCTTACGCATTTCTTCAAGAGCTGCTTCTTTCTCTCTCAGCACTTGCTTAAGTCTTCTTATTTTTTCATCTCGAATGGTTTCCTCTAACTCTGGTGGCGTCATGGGGAAAATGTCTTCAGTATAACTTTTATTAAAGGAATGACTTTGCTCAAAAGCTACATTCAAACTCAATGTGCCTTTTTCCTGGTTCTCAGGGGTACAGTGTTCAACCTCAGTTTTCTTTTCTTCTCTGGTTTTGTTGCGGCTTGTGAGAATGTTATGGTGTGATACATCTGAAGTTGGTAAAATACTGCTGACAAGTTGGGAATTGGTGACATTAGTTCCACCATTTAGAGCTGTGTTATAAGCACTCTCGGTTTTTCTCTTCTTTGTGTGATCCATCTTTTTAACGGTTTTTGCTTTTCTTTTCTTATCAAAACCCTGTTGTCATGTTGAGTAAGATTTCAAAAAAAAAAAACAATTATTGCCACATAGACAGTATGCTGTCAAATTTAACAGTCTGCAGGTGACAAATACTTATCAATTAAACTCAACTCAACAAAATATATTGAGAACTCTAGCAAAAAATTGTTTACCATTGTACAGTGCCAAAATGAATAGCAATGTCCTAATGATATTCACTGAGAATAAACTGCTTAATTCGCATTTTCCTGCTTAACTATCAGATGTATTGATCTATCGCCAAAATACAACAGCCATTTATAAAGAACCTGAGAAACAGAATTGACTTAATTTTGTTTCCTTGTGCACAGTAGGCACATATGTGGAAGCTTTTCATTGGGAAAGGTTGAGCAGTCTCTGATCTAAAGCACAGAATATTACACAGTGTAATAATGATATATTTCTAAGTAAAATAGGCAAAGTCATAGGGATTTTTTTTCATCATTGACCAAGTAGATTTCTTAAAATGTCTGTATTAAGGGTAATACTGCAACGACCATCTGCATGCTTGTATTTTCCCTACCTTTGGATTATTTATTTTAAATAGGGTCTTCAACGTAGGATAGCTAGTTTAAAAAGTTATGGCCATTTTCTTATAGTTTTTTAATGAAAAAAATAAACAGGTGAATAAAAACACTTAAAACGTCTTCTACTCACTGGGGATACATTTTTACCTTTGTGTATTTGGTTCTCTTTAACACCAAATGTGTATAATATATACACATATGCAAATCTGAAAACTACCATTCATATTAATGCACAAGACTAAAAAAAGAAATCAAGAAAATACACTCATGAACGTTTGTAGTAACTACAAAGGACACAAAATATATTACCTGTTTTTTCTTTTCCTCCTTCTCTATAAACTCCGTCTCTTTATAAGTATTGGTCTTCACCAAACGGCTTAAGGAATCAAAACCTTCTCCAGAGCCCAAGTGATCAGGAATCCGAGTAAGGCACACTCTCAAATCTTTAGTGAGACCAAATATCTTTTTAAATTCAGCATCATTCTTCAGATGTGATACCTTATTGCTTCCTCCTTGGGAATGGTTCTTGTCATTCCTCTCTTGAGGAACTTTTTCTAATGTTGATGCCATCTCATTCTGGATCTGCAATTAAGAAAACAAAAACACACAAACAATACTGCCAATTACTTAAGCTATTTCATCAGACTGGCAACTAAGTGATCATCTCATCTTACTTAAAAAAACAAAACAAAAAACATCATGCTCTAAAGTCCTAAATGGTTGATTTGCATTACCCTTGCCTTACCACCCACACTCAAAAAAATGAATTTAACTGGGTACAAACTTAAACTGTTCCTCCACAATTTCTCATTTACTTTGCTTTCTTGCACTAGAAAGGTTAACAGATGAAATAATACAGACTAATGACAAGTCAAAAAATCATCTATATAACTTTAGTTGGAAGTTGTAGTCTTCTGGAAAAGTCTTATGCCTTCAATCAATCTTAAACTCCTTCAGAATTTACCTCTTTATATCTCTGGAAGGGGAGAAACACTGACATTATTAAGGCCTCTAGGCAAGGAAAGAGTGGGCCTAAGTATTTAGTGAGCACAGACACACATATCTTAAGTAGAACAGAAAGGTAACTATGTGGATATGTTGAATAATTAAAGAGTCAGAAAGAAGGGCTTAAAAAAGAAAGGAAACTCGTCTACTTAACAAAACAAAACAAAATCAAAGATGTTGATAAATCCTATTTCACAAATGACTGAAAGGTACTGATTAGCACCATCCTACCCCTTCTACCATCTACCTTAAAAACTGCCAGATATTTCCCTACCATCACAAAATAAACAAACAAAAAACCCAGCTCTCCTATATGTGTAATATTGATCTTTTCATATACTAACAGTAATCTAATAAATACATGCATGGACACAGAATTTACCCAGTTTCGAATTCACATTATCTTTCACCAATAAACCTTCTTGCTCTATGAGTTTTTTGTTTGTTTGATTTTGTTTTAAAGCTTTGGCATGCCAAATGAATTAAGAGAGAGATACTGTTTGCACTCTCTCAATTATCCTCCTCAAACATTGCCTTCAGATGAAAGCTCTGACTTAATTAAGCATACATGTGTGTATGGTATGTGTGTGATGGAGTGGAGGATGGGAGAAGGGGGGGGGGAAGAGGTATCATAGGGAACTAACTTTGAGAATTAAGAAAGAAAAATTTTCTATATAGATAGAGAAAAAGAACACCCTGACATGGGAAAATTACCTTTGGTTCTTGGTCTCTGAAAACACACTGTTGTGAAGTGATAGTTGTTGCGTCAACAGAGGAACTTATTTTCTCTATGCTCTGGATGATATTTCCTTTTCTGGGGGCATTCTGTACTGTACTAAATCCATCTGGAAAGTCTGGCTTTGTGAATAAAATCTTACTCTGTTTTAAGTAGTTAATGGGTTGATTCATATTATGTGGGTTTGGGGTAGAAAGAGATGGTTTCTCCACTTTTTTATTCTTCTCTGCCCTTAGATTGATCATGGAAGCAGGCTGAGTATTTGAAAGTGATTTTGTTTCCATCTGGTAAGATTTACTTTTAGCCAAAACAATGTTTACAACCTCTCTGGATATTTCTGTGACTGGGCTTGAACTCACTATCTGTGATGTATCTTTTCTTGGTGGAATATCAGGAGAAACAGAATTCTGTTGGTCAATTTGTGATGGCAAAACATCTGTCCCCTTTTTAGCCAATAGATAGACTTTCCCATTAAACATAACCAAAGCATTATCTTTAATAGGCATACTTTTGGACTGTGTCCCACTAGGACTGACAGTGCTCAATGCTGGCATATTGATAGTATTATCTCCCAAACTTTTCCTATCTACAAAAGTTTTTAAAATCTTGGAAGCCACATTATTTGAAGACTTAACAGGAACAAGAGATGGACTGCAAGGCTGTAGATTTTCTTGAAAAATCCATTTCACAGGAGCAGCTTGAGAATGCTGACCACCTTTTAATTGTGTCTCTTTAGCAACATTCACTGGCATTTGTGTGGTATTTAGAATCACTGGCTTTGCTATTTCTGTAACAGGTTTTGGATAAATGTTTTGAAAGTTCTTGGTAACTACATTTTTCACTGTGTTTACAGGAGATACGTAAATAACGGTTGGTATTTGGGAGGCCTCAACTGTTCCTGAGGTACTTGTGGTTGCAGTTGCAAGTATCTTTTGCTGAACTGAAGGAGGCAATGAAGACGCTGGTACAGATTTCACTTCAGCATGGGCTGGAATCTGTAAATGATGCCCAGAAGGCAAAACTGGAGACTTCACAGTCATTGGAAGACTCTGAGTATTTACTAAAATATAAGGTGAATCGTTTTGTGTTGAGGAGGGAGAAACAGCAAATGTTTGCATGGTGAGTCCATCAATTTTCACACCATGACTCTGAACTTTAGAAACTGATGAGGTAAAATTTTCAGTTCCCACAGAAGTAACTCTAACTTTTTCTGCTGTATCTACTGTTCTTGTTAGAAAATAGTTTGAAGAACTGGCTGGCTGAAAAATGGGCAATTGAACTGATGCACTTGTGGAAGAGCTGGAAATCTGAGTCTGAAAAGTAACTTGAACTGGGCTTCCTGTATTCCCTTTCAAAGCATCAGACATGACTGAAGATTGAACTAGCGGTATAAGATTTCCAGAAGAATTAGGAATTGGAAGTAATTGCAGAAGATTTTTTCCATCCGAGCCAATCGTCTGAACTACTTGGTACATGCAGCCTGAAACACTTAAAAGAACATTGAGTAAATAAATACAACATACTAGACGGTATATACATTTTATTTAAAAACAAATATTTGCAAATATTATTTTAAAAAGATAAAAATTTATAAAATATGATAAAAGTATATCATTTGTCACTTTGAGTTTTCAAAGTGAACTATTGCAAAACAAAGATTTTAAATAGAAGTGATAATCAAAGATAATGATCAGCTTTGATTTAGAGTTTCTCATATGATTAAGCAATGGGTAGATTAAACTTTTCTAAGGTTTTACCCCGTATAAAATTATGCTTACTAGAATATGTTCCTCTTAAACTATGAGCATCCTCCCTTCTCTTTTTACTTGAATTCTTCCTTCTTGTCCTCCTCCTCCTTTACTCTGAGCGACCAGGATTCTCATTTCACCTCCATTTATGTACATTCTATTTCCCTCACTCTTTTCTACCCTCCATTCAACCTGTTCTGTCCTCTTTCTACTGACAGTGACTCACAAGTCATATGGTCAGCCATTCTTCTTTTGCTTAAAGTCATTTCTTGTGGTGATACCTTCGTGTGCCACATTTTTGAAGACTAAATGGAATTACTCATGTAGGAACCATTTTCTTCTTTGACTTAGCACATTTGAAGTTTGGTGCTAAATAGCCCTTGGTATGGGAATCACTCACATTTGTTCCAACTATCTGTCAATCCATATACATAATAGCAACACCATTTCAGCTAAATAATTTTCAGTGATTGTGGAACACACTGGGTTTTTTTTTAACCTAGCCAATTTTGATCCTGATACTTATGAGCCATAATTTAGTACAGACTGTCTGATTTTTTAAAAATCCAAAATATATCAATATCTGTTGTATAATTAATTTGTAGATTTCTTAAATGCAGAGATCCCAAGTTATTTATGCCGAAAACCACCTTTCAGTTCCTGGAAAATACTAAGCTCTCATGGGACCCAGAGTCATCACACATGCTCTCTCTCTACCTAGGTACTCTTCTCCCACCCATATAACTCAAGTCTCAGCATAAATAATACTTCTCAAGAGAGATATTCTCTGACCACCTTAACTATTTTTGCTCTTCTTTCATTATTAGTTATAATATTACACCTGTTAATTTCCTTCATGGTATATCACAATTGGTAAATATATATTAATCCATTTCTTCGTTTGCCTATAGACTGTCTCTCATGCTAAATTCTAGCAATGTAAATGCAGGGTTCCTGTCCTACTGACAGTGTGGCCTTATATGACAGAGATCAAATGAAAACAAAAACTTAAGACAAATAATAATAAAATTAGAATTCTCAATGATATAAAGGTGTGTTTTACTGACTGTAGGCATTTTTAAAACCTTAGGTATTAATAAAAATCAAACCCAAAAACTCTGTGTATTCTAGGAAGCCCTGGAACAATGATTTTACCTTTCCATAACCCAAAATAATATATCTTTTTAAACATTTAAAACTGTTTTCTAGCCACTTGATAGTGCTTCAAAATGTTAAATTTACTTTTAGCAAATTAAAACTTAATCTCGAAAGAGAAGCATGAACATAAAGTATGAATTCTTGCTTTCAGGATTTAAAGAGGAAAGCCTACCTTCATCAACTCCCCACCCCCCAGAAACATAAACTAGACTAGAATTTATTCAAATTTAATTTATTCAACAAAAATTTACTTGAGGGTATGTTATGGTACAGGCCACAGGCTCAGTTATGGGAAAAGGGTGAGTAAACTACAGCCCGGGCCAAATCTGTCTCCTCCCTGTTTTTGTGTAGCCCATAGGCTAAGAATATTTTTTTTTCTATTTTAAATGATTTTTAGAAGTCACAAGAACAGTATTTTGTGGTATGTGAAAACTACGAGATTCAAATATCAGTATCCATAAATAGTTTTATTGGTACAGTCACACTCATCTTTATTGTACTGTAAATGGCTGTTCTCATGCTACAATAGCAGAGTTGAGTAGTTACACCAGAGATGATCACACGGCACCCAAAATCTGAAATATTTACTATTTGGAACTTTACAGAAAATGTTTGCTTGCCAAGCTAGTTCAACCCACAGTCCCGAAAAGAACTTAAACTGCTGGTTGTATGTGCATGTAAACAGGCAGTTATCATTAAGTAGGATAAGTGATACATTACATTTGAATGAAAACAAAAATGCTTCCTCCTTTTCTTAAAACACTCTCTTCCCAAGGTTTCCTAGATATGAAATTCTCTTACTGCTGTAATGATTCCTCAGTCTGCTTTGGCAACTCATACATACTACTTGAATCAACCTTCAAATACTAGAACGCACCAAAGCTGAGACTGAATTCTCTCCCTACTCTGTAGGCTTTTCCCAATTATTTCTTTTATGTGCATGACTTCAATTATATTACCATTTATACAGCAACAATTAAAATATTTCTATCTTAGCTCTTTTTGAGACTCAGGCTTATATATCCAACTTCCCTCATGACATTTCCATTCAGAATCTCAAATACACCTAAAGCTCAACATGGTTTTGTCCAGTTTTTTTCTATGATAAACGGCATACCATCTATTTTAGATGCCTAAATCAGAAAAAAGCAATTTCCTGTTTTCTAACCATCTATATTCAATCTATCACAAAATCTTATTGATGTTATCTCCTAAATTTCCCTTGATCTTTTCAATTCTTTCCAAATCATCTGTCTCCATTCTAATTCAAGCAAACATCATCATAACTGGTCTTTTTTTTTTTTTTTTTTTTAAATGTTTATTGGGGGAGGAGGAGCACACACTAGAGAGGGGCAGAGGAAGGGGGACAGGAGGATCAGAAGCAGGCTCTGTGCTGACAGCAGAGACATGAACTGTGAGATCATGACCTGGGCTGAAGTCGGAAGCTTAACTACCTGAGCTACCCAGGCATCCCATAACTGGTCTTCCTTTATTTCAGCCACATCCTCTCCCTTTCAAAGCTTTCAGCATACTAAAGCTGGCTCTTCCCTGCTTAAAATATTTCAGCAGTTTCCCATTTTCTTTGAGCAGTAGAAAGAAAACCAAGAGATTCTGATGCAATGGAAGCCAAAGAAGAGAGTTTCACAAAACTTGGGCAATTCTATTTACTTAAAAAAATTTTTTTAACATTTCATTTTTTGAGAAACAGAAAGAAACAGAGAGTGAGCAGGGGAGGGGCAGCGAGAGAGGAAGACACAGAATCCAAAGCAGACTCCAGGCTCTGAACTATCAGCACAGAGCCCAATGCGGGGCTCGAACCACAAATGTGAGATCATGACCTGAGCCGAAGGCAGACGCTCAACCGACTGAGCCACCCAGGTGCCCCTATTTATTTTAAGTTCATTTATTTATTTTTTCAGAGAGAGAGCACGCGTGTGCGCGCATGAGCAGGGTAAGGGCAGAGATAGAGAATCGCAAGCAGGTTCCACACTCAGCATGAAGCCTGATGCCAGGCTCAATCTCATGACCGCAAGACCATAATCTGAGCCAAAATCAAGAGTTGGATGCTTAACCAACAGCTACCCAGTCGCCCCTGAGAAATTCTATTTAAAAGTTTCTGAGAAGTCAAATAGGATGTAAATTAAAAATCTACTTGCATGAGTGGTATGAGGGTCACTGAGGGCTTTAAAGAGTAGTTTCGTGGGGGGGGGGGGGGAGGTTGCAGAGGATATTAAGATAGAAAATACAGACAGCTCTTATGAACTTTGACTGCAAAAGGGAAGATAAAGACTGGCAAGTAGATGGAGGCTAAATGGGGTCAAATAAGAGATCTTTTTTTCTTTTTAAGGTTAGATGAACGAGAGCATATATTAATGCTCATATGATTTACCAAGAGGAAGAGGACAAAAAGGGCTAAATGAATGTAAGGTTTGATTAGGAGATAGGAAATGGGAACCAGCAGTCAGGCAGAGGAATTGAACTTTAAAGAGGGGTGAAGAAATACCTTCTTCCATTGGCACTGAAAGAGAGGTTAGGCACAACTGCAGTTAGGCTTATAAAGCTTTGGTGTCAAGAGGCTGAAGTCATTCTGATATAATGACTTTTATTTTTCTGTGAAAAGGACATGACATCATATGCTAAGTATAGGAGCAAAAATAGAAATTTGAGGCAAATCAAAGATTTGAAACAGTCTTTGAGAGAGAACAAGATGACCTCAGGCAATATCAGTCATCAGGTAGTGCTGATGGCCCAAGGCTATAGGTAGTGATTATGAATTCATAGTGAGACCAATCTGTGCTCTTGTGAGATTTTCTTGTTCCACTGGGTATACGCAAAGAGAAAGCAAATCCAGGGCTGGGGTGGTTTCAGAAGAATGGGGAAAAAAAAAATCAAAGAGGAACAAAAGAGTTTAGGATATTGGTAAAAATTTATTAAAATGATGGAATATAGAATCTAAACAGGATGAAAAAAAATAAAAAGACAAAGGTGAAAGTATAAAGAGAAAATAAAGGGATTGTTGGACCGGAGGGCCAGATAAAGTTAAAAAATGATCAGAATGGGAGTATTTAAATAAGTAAGCTAGAAATATAGCAACTGGTGTTCAAAAAGAGGATGCCTGAATCAAGAATTTCATAGATGCAACAATTTTATCTGACAACAAGAACTACAGAAGTGGATGGATGGCAGCAGAATGCAGAATAAGATCAATGGGAAAAAAAGAACTTTGTACTGAAAGACCAGATGACAAAGAGATTATCCATATAAATGTTAAAGTCATGTAAGATTAAAAAGATGATTGTGATCTATGTGCCAAATTTGATTACCGGAAGTTGGTAGATGATGTTAATGAACCACAATTAAGGCCATCTACCAACTTCCTATCACTGATATGCCAAAAAGATGTCTTGAAATTCACGCTCTTCTGCAGTCTATTTTCTTTCCCATTATTCTACTAAATTTCATTCTCAAAGATTACCAAATGTGTTCTCACAGTTAAATCTATCTTTATTCTATTCTCATTTTCTAGGTACTTCCTGCTGAAATTGACACTGCTAGCTAATTAATTATCCTTCGTGAACAGATCCCTAACATGATGTCCATTATGCACAATTTGCTTGTTTTTCTTAATGTTCCCTTTCTTATTCTGCACTTTAAGCACCCACTTAAGACTATTCCCCAAAGCACAATTCTTGATCCTGTTTCTCCTTCAAGACATTCTTCCTTAAAGATTGTACCAATTGCTTCAACTACTGTGTCGATTGCTTGAACTATTTCCTTCAACTATCTCCTTTGCAATAATGACCCTCACAGTTAGATCCATCATTCCTATCCCCTAATATTGACCTCGGTTCCATTTTTGTGATGTCCTACCAAAATCTTTCACTTTTCATACCATGATGTTTTTTGAAAACCATGACTTTAAAGTTAAAATTACTCTCTACTGAAAACTAGTACTCTATTCTACCATCTAGTCATATGTCAGCACTATTATTTCCCAAGTCACTTTGGTTTTAAATCCCCCACTCATCTCTGACACCTTTATTGCCCTTATTTACCTTTGATTCACCCAGAGCACCTTGTATAGATGCTTACAAAGTGTAAACACTCAATAAATGTATAGTGAATGAATCATTGCATCTGTAAAGTTTTGGGTTTTTTTTTCCTTTTTACAGCTCTTACTCATTCTTCTCCTTCTTCACCACTGCCACTACCATGACCTAGATCAGACGTGTATTACCTAGGGCCTGTCTAGTCATTATCTCATTCCTGTATTTTGCTGTGACTTTTAAACTAGTTTTTGTGACTGCAGCCACTACTATTACGTATCTCTGGCAGATTAAATCATTGTTTTCATACTGTTACCTCCTTTCTCAAACTTCCAATAATACATCATTGCCAATTCAGCTTGACTTGAAAATTATCTAAAATCTAGACCCAACCAATCTCTACAACTACCATCTCTAACTTCTAAACACAAAATCTCTGATCTTCCCACAGAGGTCTCTTTGCTATTCTGGATTCTCCCATGCACGTTATTTATTCTAAGTATTCTTCAAGTTATTTTTTTTTTCCTTCTCCAGCAATTTAAAACATAGCTATAAATTGAGGATCAATTCCATCTTCTCCATGAAATATTTGCAAGTCACTCAAACTCACATTAATTTCTTCCAACTTGAAATCCATAAAGCACTCCCACTAGTGCCACGAATGCTACAAGTTATATAATGCCTTCTAAAAAATGAGTAAAATATTGTTTTCCTTACAGTCAGAGACTATACTGTTTACTTTGTAATTGTTCTCCCAATGCCAAGTACAGTAGGGCCTCAAAAAATTATGTAAAAACTAATGTATCCCTTCCAAATCTCCATTTTAACTGAACTGTCTCAATACCTTTCCTTTAGTCTTATTTAGCTTATTTATGCACTTCATTTGTCGATAATATCTAGCCCTCAGATTAAAAGCTTCAAAGAGCAGAACCTATGCTTTTATAATTATCTGTGTATGGGCATGCACATTTTTAACTGGTATGGTTTGTAAACAAACGGCACATGCTTCTGATACTTCATTCACATATTTCATTATGTGGCCTCAATGTGCCTGCTTTACAGAAAACATACCACACAAACTATTTTCAAGTCTAATCATTGATTACACTCTTCTCTTCCATTTCCCCTTCAAAAAGGGAAGGAAAATAGTTTCTTCTATGTCATTATATCAACAGAGATTCACATAATCTACCAAAGACATAAATTCCTTAAGGGCAAGTTATGCACTTCACATGTAAATCCTCTACACCTAAGAGAGTAACTGGCACATTGTAAACAATAACGTTAGCTGAATTAACTCCTGCGTGTCATCATTAAAAACAAACACACACGACTTACTAGTAACAAATGGAATAAGTTCTAAATATTAAACTGAAATGAACAGGGTGAAATTCACCCTTCTCCAATCAATATCCATTTTTTCCCCCAGATCTAGAAGAGACCTGCCACGAGAGTAACTGTAACTAAAACCTTATAAAGATTCTGTCTTCTTAAAAATCATACTCAGCAAGCTAATGTTAGAACTAAAATTAGAACCAGATTCTACATCCCATGCTCTAGTTTTTCACTTAAAGATTTAAAAAAAAAAAAATCATCAATGTGCTAATTCCTTTAAACCAGTTGGTATTTGAACCGAGAAACTACGCTGGAAAAACTAACAGTTAAAGACTTTAAAAGGCAAAAGAAGAATACACTAGAAAATTATCAGGCTTCTAATCTTGGCTCTTCCAATTATTAGTTAATTAATTTTAATAAATTTACTTAACCTCTTTGAATATGTTTCCTCATTAGCAAAATGGGAATGATAAGGCTTGCTATAAGAAGCAAATGAAATGACGGGCTGGAATTATGATAAGCTCCTAATAAATGCAAGTCATCATACTCCACTAAAATATACAATTGGTGTCCAAGAATAAGTAAATGAATCAGGTAATTTTTGACAATGTAAGAACTTTAATAAAAAGGTATGAGAACTTTAGTAAGTAAGTATATTAAACATATTTATACAACTTCTAACTTTTTTTATTCTAATATCAACATAACACATTCACAAGAAATGGAATGAAAAAAATTTCACAGGCTATTGAACATTTTGTAGATATTTTTGCAAAATGCATTTTTTTCAACAGCTAGAAAACCTTTTCTTCCATCATACTATCTATGATTTAACATTATGTACATACCCCATATACATGTGATAATATATACAATACTATATACTACATAATATTATATACATAATAGATAACTATTATAAATAGCTAACACTAATCCTAATAAACAGCCCAGTAATGTGAGTATTACCATTACCATTTTATAGTTTGAGGTTTGGTAATATTAAATAACTTATTCAGAATTACATGCTCCCATGGGCAATCCCATCTATATACTTTCTTGTATTTACTTTAACATAAAGCAAACATAACAAGGTCCAAAAAATTCAACTGCATGAAGTGAGAGATTAATGAGAAACAGATTTCAGTTAGCCTGTAAGGCATACATGTCAATGTCCTTTTGTTACACACCCAAATAGTAAAGATAACACTTATGGGGTACAAAACTAAATGCACAATAAACTGACAATGAAACATTATGTTTCGAACTAAATCAAGCCTGCTGGTATGGACACTCATTTTAGCTCCCCATTTAAGAACAAAGGATTAAGAGCAGACAGAAGCCAATTGCCAATCACATCCTAACTCTTATTATTGTGAGATGTAGCATCACAGGCTTTTATTACAATACATCTAAGGTGCTGACTCAAATCTCTATTTTCAGCTCTGACTCTGCCTGAGTTTCAAATTCAAATACCTCTGCAATCGTTTTTTTGGTGTGTTCCTCATCTCAATTAATTCACCAATATCTGTCCAGAGAACTGGCATTATAATTGATCCCCCTTTCTTTGTGCCAATTCACTAACAAAATATGCCTATTTTCCCTTTCATATTTCTCTGAATCCAACCCTTACTCTACATCAGCTGGTTCAGGTCTTCAGAATCTCTGAAAGGACACTTAAGTAGAATCTTTATACACCTGATCCCTCATTCCCAAATCCACACTGCCATCAGTTATCTAAAATGTATGTGGGAAGTGACAACCTTTTCATAAAATCCTCTGAATGATCTCCAGTAGATGAAGTCTAATCTCTCTAGCAGAGCAAACCAAGCGCTTAAGAGCTACCTATTCATCTTGCTTACAGTAGAGAATCAAACAAAAATACCAATAGCTAATAATAAACCATACTGGTGCTTTATTTACCAGTTCCCTCTGCTTGAGCACAGCCTGCATTTATCTTTAATTGGAAAGTTGGTATCTACATTCCCCAACTCAGGTGCTCCCGAACCCTTTCTACAATTTTCTTTCTCTATGCCCTGACAGCATCCTGTGCGTAATGCTATTTAAAACTGTATTACATCATCTTCCTCTTAGCTATGAGGTTTTTCATGGGCACGGTTCATATCCTCTTCTTTAGTTAGTCTCTCCATTTAGCACAGTTTATCACTTAAGCAGGCACTCAGTGAATATTTTTCAACAAAATGTTTGAACTATACGGATAATAATGGGAAACTAGGACATGAACCTAGGTCGTTGTAACTCCAAAGTTTACATTCTTTATACTTATACCATTCTAACTCCTGTTTTGCTCTTTGTAAATAAAGCCCCAATCTAAATAAACTTAATGCGTACTATCGCATAGATCTTCCAGATTTTTCCTTTGTACTCTAAGAGTAAATTTGATCCTTACCCTTTATGCCCTGATGAATTAGAGATACATTAAGCAATAAACATTCTGTAACGCAGTGTTGAAAAACTCTACAAAAGCAGCAGTAACTCAAGAAAAATCCAACAATCAATAGAAAATAAGAAAATCATATACTCATTTTAAGTTTATGAAGATAATGATTCAATACCATCAAAAATATTACCAGAAAAATATGAAACCTAAGCTTTCAATAAATTCAAGAACTAACAGTAATCAAATGATTTATAAAATTATACTTGCACGTCATGCAGATTGTTACTTACAAAACAGAATAGAATATGCAAAGCAATAACCAAAATAAGAGTCAAATAGCTTCATAAAGGCATCTGATAAATGTCCCAAATATGTGATGTCAAACCCCAGTGATTGAAGAAACAAATGCATTTAAAGATGATGAAAACAATGCATAAACCAACGAGTTAAGAACTCCCAATGACTTACGAATATAATCAAAACATAATTCAATTGGTAATGTTTTAAAAAATGTCAAATATAGACAGCCAAAGGTTGAGAAACTGGATAAAAGAGTTAAAATACACAAGAAATATAAACGTTAAGTTCTTAGTCTACCCTATTTCTAATATTGAAAAACAATGCAATCCTAAAACAAACTATATTAAATTAGGGTAAGCCAGATGTAATCAAATATCCAGGTATCAAAACAAGGGAGAAGAAATGAACAATCATTAGAAAGTAATTCTACTTTTGAATCATCTATACAGAAATCTACCTCTGCCTCTCCTCTCCCCCCAGCTTCCACCAAAGTAAGCCAACAAACAACATACGTACACACAAGCTGGCTCTTTATTCGATTTGAAAAGCAGTGGTTCTTTCTTGGCAGTTCTTCAATATTGCTTTAGCTCAAGGCGATTAGTTATTTCTTCTTAGAATATTATGCATGTTTTTCAGTCGTTATTATAATTCTGTTTTGTATCTACTTGTGATGAAAAAAAACCTACTACCTACTTCCTGGGCTAAAATTTGTACAGAAACAAACTTGTATTCTTAAAATAACAACAGCTAACACATAAATAGTGGTTTTCTGTTTTCCTATACCCAGTATTTTACACACACTTCTTCTTTTAATTCTTAAAATATCTCTAAGCGCTCTTACTGGAAAGGCGACTGGAAAGAAGGCACTTAGTCATACAAACAGTATCTGTCAAAGCTACGATTAAATTTAGGCAGCCGGATGTTCTTCAAACATAATTCCTCTTCCGTGATTTTTACATCTCAATTTCCAGGCTTTCTTTACATTTTTCTTCTGCAGAGAGAGCCCCATAAGTTTTTTCCCACCACTTATTATACCTCTACTAACTATGGAGCCTACAACTTAAAATATTCGATCTTCGCTCACAGTTCTGTTCCCATTTTACTTCATCTTGACCAACATAACCTTTTCTTTAAAAAAACTGAGTCAGTGAAAAACTATTTTGTAAATGTGCAACTACGTACGTACGTACGTCTTAAGAAATACTACACTCTCCCTACGTCAAACATAGCTCCTCTACAGAGACATCCAATTAGAGATGGCATTCTCATCTGTCCTAAAGGATCGATTTTACACGAGAATTACTCTGTCTACTTTTCTTTCTCTTCGTATAAAACTATCATCTGATTTTTGAAAAATCCATTCCTTCACGCGAGATCTTTTCAGCGTCTAAATTCATATACTCAACTACTCAAAAATTTTTCCTTTCCTTCTCGCTCTCTTAAATACTACCTATTTTCACTGATGGTCCAGCGCCACCTGGGCTGCACTTGCATGTCCGTGCTGGGCGCTGCGTGTTTTTTCTGCGAGTGCGCAAGAATCTTCCAGAAGGTTTTAGTCACACAAGATTGTCGGCCATGTTGGTTTTCCTCTCCCGTGGAGCTCTATCTACTATGTCGCCTACGTAACTTGAGACGATGGAGTCCTGCGGAGCCACGGCCGAGGCTTGCCTGCGTCAGGCTCTGAAGAGGCTTTACGTTTCCAAGAGGGGCGCGCTCCGAGGGTTCTGAGTGGCCCCGTGAGGAGCACTTGCCCCGCAGTCGCTCCCACTGCGGAATCAAGCTCATTTGACTTGCACAGAGTCCGCAAACGACGGCCGACTCGACACCCTGCTAAGAGACGGGCGAGGGGCGGGTGTGTCGAGCGAGATTCGAAACCGGTACTTACCACTTCGAGGCGTTGCCTGACTTTTCCTCTGCGGGTTTCAGGAAGACCCTCCGTAGGTTATTGGACATTTTTGAAGGGTCGGAGGGGCCAGCACATCCAGGAAAGTGGGCAATGGGGGTGGGGTGGGGGTGGGGGGCGAGGTCTCTCCAAGGGGCGAGAACCAGAGCGATAGAATGTTTCGCAGCAGGTGTCCCGGAGCTAGACGGGTTCGATGACGAAAGGGGAACGACGGCTGAGAGGGCGTATCCCCAGCCTTCGGAGGGAGGCGACGCCGCCACCAGAAACCGGAAGAACCAAAGCGGCTGACGACGCTGCTCGGGCCCTAGGCTTTGAGAGGAGCGGCCCGAGTCTCCGCCTCCGCGAGCCTACGACACCGCTCCAGAGCCACCCGGAGTCGGCGTAGGAGGCGTGGCCTTAATGGCGCCTCCCTCAGCACTGTCGGCTCTGTGGAGAAGTCTGCGCCGGATGGGCTCGGCCGACCCCGCCCACCGAAGCTGCCAGCCCAGCAAAGCTCAGTCAGCGGCTTCCGCGATCGTCACATCCGGTTGCCAAGGTGACTGGCTCGCTAAAGCGCCGCCCTGTGAGACAATCCAATCGCAAGTGACGTTTGCTGGCTCTTCTTCCGGATCAAGTAACGAATCACAGAAGAATATTCTCCAGATACCTACGCAAAATAAAATATTTCCGGGGTCAATCGTAAATTTTCTGCCTTTGTGTTCGTCGCTAGTGTAAGTTTTTCTTTCCCGCCAGTGCTTTAAAAGACGTCGGAGGGCTGTTTTGGAGTCGCCATGCACTCGTGGCGTGCGAACCTTGTAGACGCCTGCCTGTAGCCAGCGGCATATTTATTGATACTTCTTGGAGTTTCTATTCTTTTCCTCTTTCTTGAAGCTTTGCCTCCAGTCTTAACCTAAATTTTTCCTCCACCACACGCTCATGACTCGGTCAAAATTATTATTTATGGTCATACAGTTAATTAATTAATTCTTCAAAAATTTCATTCCCCATAAAGGTTTTTGTTTTGTTTTGTTTTGTTTTGCACCTTCATTTGGATCTCCAGAGAGAAACTTTTCAGGAGTCTCTTGATTCCCGTTGTTAAATAACTTAACCAAGAAACAGGTTAAGTCTGGCTTAAAGAGTAGAGACTTCTAGTTCAGCTGGGGCTAGAAAGAAGTTGTCGGAGGAGTGGTTTAGAGGATCGTTTTATCAGGTATAGGCAATAAAAATGTAAACTGGTTCATACTGACCAAATTTAGAAGACAGGCATAAGATGGCTAATTCAAAGGTTTATGTTAGTCTTTTAAAAATGCTGGTTAGTTATTCCCCAAACTCCTTAATGAGCTAATACTGTTTAAAGAACTTGATGTCCTGATCCATTAACAGAAAGCAATAATTTCCAACTGCTGTAACATTTTGTTACAAGTTAGTTCCAGTGATACAAGACTCCAGTATGTCTAACTGGCATATTTATCTTTCAGTCAAATCTCTCTCTTACTGAAGAGGGGGCAGGGTGGTGAACCGTGTATATTGCCTTGATTTTGGTTATCCTCCTATCTATGAAAGCAAATTATTTGAATAGATTGCCTATTCTTGGCTTCTTCCATGTTTTTATCATTTACTTCTTACTTTTTGCATCTCAGTTCTCCCTTATCCATCACCACTTCCTATAAATGAAATTCATTGTCACCGATTGAGTTCCCTGGGAAGCAAAGTACTTTGGAATGCAGGAAGCTTATTAGAGATCAGTAAATGGGGAAGGGAGGGAAAGGAAGTAAAATTGGGAAGAGGGAGAGGTGCTTGGGTGGCTCAGTCCATTAAGCATCTAACTCTTGGTTTCAGTCAGGTCACCATCTCATGGTTTCATGAGTTCGAACCTGGCATCAGGCTGTGTGCTGGCAGTGCAGAGCCTGCTTGGGATTCTCTCTCTCTCTCTCTCTCTCTCTCTCTCTCTCTCTGTGCCCCTCCCCCTCTCACACTCTCTCAAAATAAATAAATAAACAAAAAATGGTGGGGGGGGGCACCTGGGTGGTACAGTCAGTTAAGGGTCCAACTCTTGAATTCAGCTCAGGTCACGATCTCACGGTTTGTGGGTTTGAGCCTGCATCAGTCTCTGTGCTGACTATGCGGAGCCTGCTTCATATTCTCTCTCTCTCCCTCTGTTTCTGCCTCTCTTGTGTGTGTGTGCCTCTCTCTCTCTCAAAGTAAATAAATAAATTTTTAAAAAATGGGAAGAGGGAGAAGTTAGGTTGTGATGCCCCATCTCAACAAAGGCCTTAGCCCATCCCACACAGACCTTTAAAATGCAATGCACTTTCAAAGTTCTCCCCAGTAGGAATGACAGCTTTGCCAAGGAAAAGTGTTATGACCTTAGGCAAAAAGGATCTATTTAGCCAAGGCAATTATTCAAGGAGGTTGATAGCTGAGACATGTCTGCTGGCAACACTCCCAGCAACTGATGGTATAAGATCTTTATTCCTCAAGGGAGTTCCCAGAGATACATCACAGCATCCACTGTACTCATTAAACGTCTCATTCAACTGTTGCAATTAATGCTGTTTTTCACATATTCATTCAGACCTGTACTCAGCAGCACTATTTTTCTTAATCTTCAACTTCTTTCATCAATGTTTTTATTAAAGTATACTTGGCACACATGTTACATTAATTTCGGGTGTACAACATAGTGGTTTGACAATTTTACACATTATCAGCAGTATTATTAATTATTCCTTCACTCCCGGTGCCACTGAGAATATACTTTCTTGGTTTTCCTCCTCCTTTTTTGTCTACTCAGTTTTTTTTTAGAGGTTCATGCCTCCCTTCTCAGCCATTAAATAAAAGAGTTTCTTAAATATTGATCATTGATCCTCTTATTTTCTCAAACTGTCATGCTTTCTCAAATGATTTCAGCCATGCCCATGGATTTAATTACCACTTCTACTCATTGTTATACTAACTACTTACATAACACTGTATGCCAACCAAACACTATTCAAGTGTTTTACAAATATTAACTCGTTTACTCTTAACAACTAGTAAAAAATTACTACAGATAAAGAAACTGATGCACAGAGAATAACAACAGCATAGATAAAGGGATGAAAGTGAGGCCAAAAAGAAATTAGAGCATATTAAAATACATATCTTTTTTTTTAAGAGAGAGAATGTGAGCATAAGCAGGAGAGAGGGGTAGAGAGAGAGAATCTCAAGCAGGTTCCACACTCAGCATGGATTCCAATGTGGGGCTTGATCTCACAACTCTATGATCATGACCTGAACTGAAATCCAGAGTTGGATGCTCAACCAACTGAGCCACCCAGGTGACCCTGAAATATATATCTTGATAGCAAAAGATATTGACAAACTTAAGCAACAACTGACAGAAATGAGTAGATTCAAGTGTCAATAAATGAAGAGGATGATTTTACAACACACATCTCTGAGAAAGTAATAGTTAAAGCAGACAAGAAATAAGATATAAAATTTGTAAACAACACAATAAACCAGATCAAACCAGTAGATATGTAAATAACTCCACTCATTGAATAGTTCACCATCATATTTTTAATTAATTTACTTACTTAAGTAATCTCTACACCCAATGTGGGGCTCAAACTCATAATCCCGAGATCAAGAGTCACATGCTCTTCTGACTGAGCCAGTCAGGCACCCCCGTTCACCATTCTTTTTAAGCATATGTATAATGTGTATAAAAATAAGCCATGTATTAGGCGACAAGGGAAGCCCTAATAGTTTCAAAGTATCAGTACTCTACAGACTATGCTTTGCAACTGCAAATTTATTAAATTAAGTTTAGAAAATACATAATAGCTGTAAGACATTTAGAAACTAAATAAGTTATTACTAAATTACCCTCGAAGTAATTATGAAATTATGGAAATTAAATGACAAATACATTTGTCAGAAAATAAGAATATTAAAAACAAATGAGTTAAACATTCAATTTAAGAAGTATTGGAAAACAACAGAAAATCAAAAGAAACAAGAATAAGAGAAGTATATCAACAACAACAAAAAAATCATTAAATTCACAAGACCAGGACTTGTTCTTTAATCAGATCAATGATAGAGATAAACTGTTAGCAAGAGTGATCAAGCAAAATGAAAAGATACAAGTAAGCAAAGTGCAGAATAAAAAGGGAAAATAACTATAAATATGACAGAGATTTTTGTTTGCAAGTACTATGAAGGGAAATTATAATACAATACAACACTTACTGAATCCTTTTACAATGATGAACTACCATTAGCTGCTAGTTCCTTTATCTAAATTATAAAAGGCAAACATTTTAAGAACTAAGACAAATTTTGAAAACTGAGGGAGCTGAAAGCTGTTTTAAAACAATGATTGTGTGTGGCAAGGGAAGAAAGTAGTCACAGTCTGGGGTGGAGCACAGTTAGAGGACACAGTGAAAGAACAGGTTGGAGAAAGGAAGCTTTAAATTATTTCTATTGTCTCTCTCCCACATTGCCTTGGGACAATCTATGTCAGTCTACTCAGAAGAAACTTAAGGTAGTAACCCAGATCTCTGGGTAAGTCAGCAAAACAACACTGCTGAGGTGAGGCATTGAATAAAATTAATTTTACTCGGAGAGGCAGGTGCTCATTTCAATATATCTTTCTTCCTCGAAATCCTAAGACAGATCACAGACTAGGGACATAGCTCCTCCCAAATTACACCTTCTTTAAGTCCAATAATACCTTGACTGGAGGAGTTGGTTTGTAGGGAGGCAGCAAGTGGGACTAATTAAGTGGTTTCAGGATCCCTGGAGTTCTGTGTCCTAGAGCTCAACTCACCTACTCCTTCCTTAATTCTACTAGAAAATGACATAGATAAGGGTCAGGTCTTTGGCCCTTGCCCAAAACACATTACCAGGTAAAGCAGCCCAAACCAACAGGAGAACATGACATCACAAACCAAAGTAACTAAAAACTGAAGGAGTACAATTCTATCAGAAGAAAGCAGATGGAATTATTGAAACACAATACAATCTGAAGAACATTTACAAAAACAAACCAAACGTTTATTTTATTTTTTAAAGGATTTTAAAAAATGTTTACTTATTATTTACTTTGAGAGAGAAACAGTAAAAATGGGGGAGGGGCAAAGAAAGAAGGAGAGAATCCTAAGCAGGCTCTACACTGACAGTGCAGAGACCAATGCAGGTCTTGATCTAATGAACTATGAGATCCTGACCTGAGACAAAATCAAGAGTTGGACTCTTAACCAACTGGGCCACCAGGTGTCCCCAGACCAAAAATTTAAATATGCACTGTCAATCAAATTAAGATTATAAGGAAAATTAAAGTAATAGGAAACTGCACTCTCTCTTTCAAAAATAAACATTAAAAAATTTAAAAAAGAAATGAGTAAGGGAGATTTAAAAATGTATAATAATAGTGATATTAAGATTAACACTATCAAAAAGAGAATGTCCTAAATGCTTCCAAAAGGAAGAATACATTAGTTATATAATGCTATGTAACAAATTACCACAAATTTAGCAGCTAAAAATTTCCCACACGTTTATTATCTCCCAATTTTTGTGGGTCAGGAGTCCAGGCACAGCTTAGCTGAGTTTCCTGTTTTAAGGCCTCTCACAGGGCTGCAATCCAGGTGTTTTCCAGGGCTGGGGTCTCGTGTTCACATGAGTCAACTAGTCAAAAATCCATATTTAAGCTCATGTGGTTGGTGGAATTCAGTTCTTGTGGCTGTTGGACTAATGGCCTCACTTTCTTGCTGGTTGTTTTGCCACAGGTTTTTCTCAGTTCCTTGCTATGTGGGCTATCAAAACAGATTTTATTTAGTAACTATTAACAGTAGAGGAAAGCTCTAAACCCCATTCCAACTTGTGCAGAAGTGACTGGTTGTTTTAAAGAAGAGTTGGGGAGGGGTGAGGGAGGGCTCAAGTAGAGTCAATGAAGTGAAAAATTACAAAAGGTTGGTCAGTGTAAATGTAATTAGGCCAGCTGTGTCTGCTAGCTGGCAATGATAAAAGTTAGAATTCTATGCTCCCACAGAGATTGGGAGACAGGGGACCTATACTTCCTGACAATTATATTTCAAAGCAATTACTTTCAGGTCCTTGAAAAAGACACATCTGAGTTGTAGGAGATACATATATGTCTCAAAGAGACAGAGGAAGGACTCATAATTGTAAGCCTGTTTTATTTTTTTTAATTTTTTTTAATGTTTATTTACTTTTGAGAGAGAGGCAGAGTGTGAGTGGGGAAGGGTCAGAGAGAGAGAGAGGGAGACACAGAATCCAAGGCAGGCTCCAGGCTCTGAGCTGTCAGCCCAGAGCCTGATGTGGGGCTCAAACTCACAAGCTGTGAGATCATGACCTGAGCCTAAGTCAGGCACCCCACTGACTGAGCCACCCAGGCACCCCTGTAAGCCTGTTTTAGAAAATGCTGTAAGAGAGAGGGCAGGGACCTATCATTAGGGGTTGGTTAGAAAAGACAGTAAATTCTCCTGGCAATATTGAGCTTTATCAGGAAGGCATTTATTTTAAGGGGTAGTTAGGGTCATCCTAGAGACACAGTTGTATGTTGCTAAAAGTCATACTGGAGTTTGGTTGTGTCTTACTGCAGAGATTTGGATGCATGCTTAACCAACTGAGCCACCCAGGCACCCCAACAAACTAGAATTTAAATAAAAATTCGGAAAAAAACCCCACAAACTTATATCACTAAAGAGTTGAAAAATTGACCAAAGGTAATGGAAAATGAAAACCCTGTAGAATCTAATAATCCCCAAATGTCTTCCAGAGAATGTCCAGCATTTCACTGAAAGAACACAAGTCTTCTTATTTTTTAAAATTCAAATCCAAGTTATTTAACACATAGTATAATAATGTTTCAGAAGTAGAATTTCTTTTAAAAAAATTTTTTTAAACGTTTATTTATTTTTGAGACAGAGAGAGACAGAGCATGAACAGGGGAGGGGCAGAGAGAGAGGGAGACACAGAATCTGAAACAGGCTCCAGGCTCTGAATTGTCAGTACAGAGCCCGACGCGGGGCTCAAACTCACGGACTGCAAGATCATGACCTGAGCTGAAGTTGGATGCGTAACGGACCGGGCCACCCAGGCGCCCCAGAATTTCTTTTTTTAATGTTTATTTATTTATTTGAGAGAGAGAGAGAGAGAGAGAGAGAGAGAGAGAGAGAATCTGAAGGAAGATCCAGGTTCTGAGCTGTCAGCACAGAGCCAAATGTGGGGCTCAAATTCGTGAACTGCGAGATCTTTGCCTGAGCTGAAGTCGGATGCTTAACCGACTGAGCCACCCAGGTACACTGGATGGAGTCTTTATGTGCTGAAAACTCATGGGACCTCAAGGCCTCCCAAATTTGTCAGCTTGCTTTATCAAAGCCAACCAGGAAGAGTCTCATAGCAAGATGAAGTTCATAATCTTACTTAGCATAAACAGAGAAGTGATATCTCATCACCTTTAATGAATTCTTTTGGTTAGAAGAAAGACACCAGGCCACCCTACACTCAAAAGGAGATGATTACACAAGAGTGTAAATACTAGGTGAGATCATTGGAGGCCATCTTGGAGTTGGCCCACCACATGAGCAAGCATTAAAAATTATATTGCCAGCTAGTATTCTTATAAGAGTCATTTTAAATTCTAGTTCAGACTTCTTACTTATATCTGTGTTGATTACATCCCTGGACACCATTTCTTCCTATTCTTTCTTTTGGAGTGAATTCTTCCATCTTGTCATTTTGGAGGAAGAAAAAATAAATAAGATAAAAAGTAAAAATTAAAAATTAAAAGCAAAACAAAAAATCAAATAAAGGAAGCTAGATCCTAGGGGTGTTTCCATCTGCTTGTTGAGAGAAGGTTGATAGAATAGAGAAAAAAGAGAAGGGAAAAAAGTTTTAAAATTTTTAAGTAAAAATTTAATAAAATAGAATAAAAATTAAAAATAGAAATATTTGCTGTTTCTGTATCCAAGAAAAAGAAGTAAAATAAAACAGAAAATAACCTACACAGAACCAGAAGCAAAGAAAACAAATAAGTAAATCTGCAAACAGAATGAAACCTGAATGAAGTTACAGCCAGTTTCCTCTAGCACAGAAACTTTGCAGCACACACTTTATAGTCTGTAGACTAATAAGCAGGTGGAGGGGATTTGTGCTGGTCTTCTGGGGAATGTGCCTGGAGAGCACAGGTGGGTGAGGTTTGGTGTAATGGCTATGTTCTTCATTTGGTGGCGCTGCTTAGCTCACTGGGGCTGATCTGTGTGCATGCACACATGTATGTGAGCACTAGAAGTGAAAATGGTTTCACACAGATCCCTAGTCTCTGGTGCAGGAACCCCATGCCCTCACCAACCTGCGATCAAGCACCCCTCCTTTGTCTCAGGTCTCTGTCTGCTCCCTGCCTCTACCCTGTCCATGTCCAAGCTGTCCACCTGCCAGGTGGCATATCCCTCCAGAGTTTTATCTCAGATGGGACTGTGTTTCATAACCCCACACCTCAGAGAGCCCTGCAGCTTGGACCTGCACCAAATCTCTGGGGGAGTGTCTCGTTGGACAATGGCCGGGTGCCGGCTTGTCCTGGAAAACATTAGCACAATAACACTGTGGCAGAGGTCCAGAGTTTACGGCAAATCACAACATACAGCTGGCGCCAGATTTTGTTGTACTCCAGTGTCTTTGTTCCAATATCAGTAAACATGGCTGCTCTCCAGGGTCCTCCAGGACTTTTGCCCACTGGGAAGCCATAGGGCCTGTACCAAATGCACTTCAATCAGGAGAACTGATTCTCCTTGTGGCACACGGACCCCATCAGGCCATGGTGCCTGCTTCTGGGATTCACCTTACTTTCTCACTAGAGCACCGTCAGGCACTGAGCTCTGAACTTTTAGACTCTGTTCTCCATAGTTTATAGAATCCTGGTGGTATCGAAATCCTCTTCTTTCTCTCTATCCAGTCCCTTGCGAGTGTTTTCACTTTCTCCCTCTTTCTCTCCAGCTACTTTCGGGGAGGGGGGTGCTTTTCTTGCACAATTCTGATGTGCTGAACTCTCCCCCTTTCTCTTTCTCTTTCTGTCCTCTCTCCAGGAAAATGGCTCTCTACCCTCTGGGGCTCTTCAGCTTTTCTCTCCCCCAAGTCATCTTTCCACACTGCATACCTGCCATTTTCTCTGGCTCCACGTATGCAGATTGTTGCATTAGTCCTCAGATTAGTTTCCTAGGTGTTCAAAATGGTTTGATGCTGATGTAGCTGCATTTCAGGGAGGAGACAAGCTCAGGGTCTCATCTCTGTCATCTTAACTCTTCCCTCCTCAAGCATATTAGTCTTGATCTCAGCTCAGGTCTTGATCTAAGGTTCTTGAGTTCAAGCCCTGCATTTGGCTCCATGCTGGGCATGAAGCCATTATTCTTCTCTAGTATTCAGGTCACAAAAGATCAGGAAAGATGTAGGACCTTACCCACACAAGAGAAGAGAAAGCAGCCATGACAAGCATGTAATGTGAGATCCCTGACTGGATCTAGATCATGGGTGGATTGTAATAGGATATAATTCAGGACCAGCCAGATGAGGAGATTCAGAGGGCCACGTGTGGGGAAGGGTGCTTCTATGGCCTCTGCAGGTACGCCTCTCTCCCCAAACCTCCATGTGTCCACCAACCCGGAAATTCTGTTCTCTGTATTGAAGTCTCTTATGGTTTGCCTCCCTCTCTGTTTTTAATCTTTTTTTTTTTCACTTTAACATTTTTGGAAAATTTTCTGAAATAACCAAGAAATTTATATACAGTAAAAATGTCATTTAATATGACATACAAAGCTTCATAAGAATTTTTGCACTACTAGATGTTTATCCAAAGGATACAAAAACTCTGATTCAAAGGGGCACCTGCACCCTGATGCTTACAGCTGCATTATCAATGATAGCTAAATATAGAAATAAGATGTGGTGCTTATATATATATATATATATATATATATATATATATATATATATATACATATACATATATATTATGTATTATATACATGTATCATAAATATAATATGTATATAATATGTATTATATACATAATTGAATATTACTCAGCCGTCAAAAAGAATGAAATCTTGCCATTTGCAACAACATGGATGGAGTTAGAGTGTATTATGCTAAGCAAAATAAGTCAGTCAGAGAAAGACAAATAGCATATGATTTCACTCATATGTAGGATTTAAGAAACAAAACAGATTAACATAGGGGAAAGTAGAAAAAAGAGAGGGAGACAAACCATAAGAAACTCTTAATTATAGAGAATAAACTGAGGTTTGTTGGAAGGGAAATGCACAGGGTGATGGGTTAAATGGGTGACAGGTATTAAGGAGAGCACTTGGGATGAGCACTGGGTGTTGTATGTAAGTGATAAATCACTAAATTCTACTCCTGAAACGAATATTACACTATATGTTAACCAACTAGAAATTAAATAAAAACTGGAAGTACACACACAAAAAAAGAATTTTTTACTCTAAGACATAAACTTAAAATATTTTTAATTAAATACTAAAATAATAAGAAAAACAATTCCATAAAATATTGAAAAAATAAGAAAAGTACAGTTATTTTTCTATAATGTTTATTCTGAACACATGACTTATTCCTATACAATTCACACACTATGGAAGAATTTGAGCATGATATGTATTTTGTATTTCCTTAAACACAGTTTCATACCTAAGAAACACTAGGTGAGTATAAGACTGTACCCAGCTGAACTAAGAGGTGTAAGACATAAAACACATGTTCTCACATACCTCAAGAGAAATGATTCATGCACATCCACATCTGCTATTACAACTGTCCATCTTACATCAGATAACCCTCTTTCCAGACTTCACAATACTTCACAAATTGCAGATTTTCAGATGTCTATTTTGACTGCTCAACCCCCACACATTCTCTTTTTAGTTTTCTCCTCTTTCCTGTCAGCCAATTTGTACTTTTTTCTCTATATTCCCCATTACTCCATTATTTCTCTCTCTTTATCTCCAATTTCTTTCTTTTATAAAAATCTCTCCTGGAAAAAAAAAATCTCTTTTGTTCTCTTCCTCACCTATGCAGCACGTTGGGGGCAGGAGATGGTCAGGCTTGCAGGAGAATGAACATGCACTCCCACAATCAATCTCAGGTCTTTTACAAAACAAAGTGCCATGTGTATTACAGTATTTATATATTTATTAACCATTTAACATGTTAAAAACTGTACTTCCATTTTTATTTGGTTCCCTATCTTTTTGTTTAATATCTCAGAAGTTTTTGGTGTTGTGGTCCTAACCTCATTTTCCCATGAGCATAATGGATTTTTATTGCATAATATTGCATAGTGTGGTGATTTTTAGGAATATATGTGTCATGTTATGCCAAACCTGCAAAAATAATCGAAAACCTTTGGAAAGCCACTTCTGGACAAGACAGAGTAACAAGGACTGGATTTTTCCTGCAATTTCAAGTAACAATAATAACAATCAGACAAGAACACATGAAACAACACTTTTCAAGACACTGGAGTCAGGCAATGAAGAACAATACTTTAGTCAGCACAGGCTGTTTATAACAAAATACCATAAAATCGGTGGCTTATAAACAACAAAAATATATTATTCATAGTTCTGGAGGCTGGAAGTCCAATATCAGGATTCCAGCAGGTCAGATTCTAGTAAGCACCATCTTCTGAGTTACAGACTATTGACTTCTCATTGTATCTTCATATTGAAGAGATTAGAGAAAAGAAGCAAGCTCAGTCTTAACTCTTTTAAGGACACAAATCACATTCATGAGGACTTACCTACATGCCTTCTTCCAATAATAGTTAACTCCCAAAGTCCCCATCACATTGGAGAGGGTTGTTGGTAGGGTTTCAATATATGAGTTTTGGGGAAAACAAATATTTCATCCACAACAGACTGTGATCCTTGAAAGATGAGTAGCAAATGAGGTAATTCTTAGGATACTGCTTTGAGAGAGTTTACAGACCACAGCTCAGAAAACTGAAACTGAGGCAGAAAATGGCAAACTAGCGGAGTTGAGAAAATGAAGCTGAGACTCCAGGAAAAAAGGCAGCTTGAATTGATAGGATAGACTATCAGAGAGAGGAAAGAACTGCATATGAGAACCACAGAGATCTGCTGACAGTCTCTCTTGAATATTCAGTAGAATACTGCTAAGCACATACCTGTAAGGAAACAATACAAAGCTGGATAAAGAACCATCCAAAACGGGGTACCTGAGGGTTCAGTTGGTTAAGCATCTGACTCTTGGTTTTGGCTCAGGTCATGATCTTGGGGCTTTGTGAGTTCGAGCCCTGCATTGGGCTCTCACAGTGTGGAGCCTGCTTGGGATTCTCTGTCTCCCTCTCTCTCTGCCCCTCCTCCACTCACGCTGTCTCTGTCTCTCTCAAAGTAAATAAATAAACTTAAAAAAAAATTAGTAAAAAATAATAAAAATTAAAAAAAAAAACATCCAAAAGGAATAGAGGAAAGGTCACCTGACACCCACACAGGGCTGGAAATAGTGCCCGTTCCCACATCTAGACTGGAAAAACTCATATTTTTATAGGGTACTTCTACACTCCAGATCCACCTAATTAATTATAAAAAGAAGACCTCAAGTCAAACTGTTTCCAAGTAAAATGACTGTATCCCAGAGCAAAGTTCAAGTAAATGTGTAGCAATACAAAAATGTCCAGCACCCACAAGGCAATAGCCCCAATGTTAGAATCCAATCCAAAACTAGTAGGCATACAAAGAGACCATAAAATACAATCTGTAATGAGAATAATCAACCAAGCAAAACTGACCTGGATGTTAGAATTAACAAAGAAAGATATTAATATAAATATTATAAACGTATACCATTTGCTCAAAAAGTTAAGTAAAGACATAGAAGATATTTTAAAAATCCAAATAAAAATTTCCAGAGAAGAGTTACAATGCTGAAACAGAAAAAATACACTGGGTTAGATTAATCGAGAATTAGAGATTTCAGAAGAAATGGTAGGTGAACTTGAAAGCTTAGACCCTAGGTGTGCTTTTCTTGGATTTATCTTATTTAGGATGTATAGGGATTCTTGAACCTGTATTTTAATAACTGTAATTAATTTTGGAAATTTCTCCACCAATATTTTTTGAAATATTGCTTGTCTTTCCCCCTCTCTCTCCTTCTGTCTCTTTTCCTTTCTTTATCTTCCCTTCCTTCTGTCTCTGCCATGCCCCCTACACACATTTCTATATTTCAATTACACTTACGGTAGAACTTTTACCAATGTCCCATATGTCTCCTATGATCTATTCAATATTTATCATTTTTTATTTTCTGCATGCTTGATTCGAAATATTTTCTTCTCTCTTATTTTCCAGTTTACCAATCCTCTGTACAATGATGTCTAATAAACTATGCTACCAGTCTATCAAACTATTACTTTCAATTTAGTAGTTTCAGTTGTAGAACTTCCATTTTAATTGTTTTTTTACATTTCATATCTCTAATAAAGTTTTCTGTTTTAAAAATTATATTCATGTGTTTATTAATTATACTTTAAAATACCATTTGTTAGGGGTTCCTGGGTGGCTTATCTGGTTAAGCGTTTGACCCTTGGTTTGGGCTCAGGTCATGATCTCACAGTTTCATGAATTCAAGCCCCACATTGGGCTGTCTGCTGGCAGTGCAGAGTCTGCTTGGGATTCTCAATCTCCCTCTCTCTCTGCCCCTCCCCCACTTGTGCTGTCTTTGTCTCCCTCAAAATAAATAAATAAGCCTTAAAATAAAATAAAATAATAAAATAAAATACAATAAAGTAAAATAATAAAATAAAATAAATAAAATAAAATAAAATAAAATAAAAATAAAATAAAGTAAAATAAAATAAAATACTGTTTGTTAATTCCCAATCTAACTCATTTCAGAGTTTGTTTTACTGTCTATTTCGTTCTTGTTTTTGTCAATTTCTGCTGTTTTATAAGATGTCTTATGATTTTTTTTGTTGAATGCTGGACATTTACGTTAAACATGTTTAAGGATAAAGCTTTTTTCTGGACAGCAGTAAGAGTACCAATAGACCATATTAATCCTTTAGAGGGTTTGTTTGAGACTATGTTAGGACTAGTATATTTCAGTTTTTATTATTATTCCTATGGCATGGTCCATATTTCTAGGGTGTGTCCATTGTGGAATCTTAACTGAAAGCTCTAATGCTTATCAAAACCCTTTCACATAACAAGCTTTGAACTCCAACGTCTGTCTCATCAGTAAAACATGGCTGCTGAAACTTGTGCTCAGTTTGTTAATCCCCCAACTGCTGTTTTCTGATTAATTCATTGTATTTCTGCCCTTTGTATGCATAGCTAAGGATGTGGCCAATGATTTCATGTGAATTTGTAGCTGGAATTCTTTCTCTATGGTTTATTCCCTGTAGAAATTTTCTTAAATCCCAGACACATGGCATCTCTGAACTTTGATCTCTGCTGTTCATTCTAAAATGACTGTGTTTTATACTTTCGACTGCAGTCCCTATGTTGGAAAAAGCCATCAGGAAACTGGTCAGAATACATATGAATCTCTCCTTACATGCTTTTTTTTCCCTAACAAGAAGCATAGTTCTTTAATTCCTGACTCCATTGTTTGTTCTCCAATGCCTTTAAATTTTTGTTTTATATAAGCTGTTTACTGTGTACACACACACACACACACACACACACACACACACACACACGTATATGTATGTTTACATGAAACAGATTTAGTAAAATATAATCTACTCTATCCTGGTCAGAACTAGAAGTTTTCTCAAGACAACCCAGTGGTTCTTTAATTTCAATATTTATTTTTCTTTCCTAGGATATCCAGCTCCTTTTCAATTGTTTGTCTATGGCTTTTTAATACATGTTTATGTTTTCTAACTTTAACTTTACTCTATAAACAGAGTGAACATATTCCTTTCATACCTTGATTCAGATTACATCAGCATCTAAAATCTTTGAGGGACTTATTCTGCTATCCATTTTTCTGAGTAAGATTTCTGAATGTGAGATCATGTTTCTTGGAAATTTATTTCTTTACTGTTGAGTCCTTTAAGTTGCATTTCTTTTTAGATAATTTGATTTTTAAAACAAAGAATGTTTTCATAAGAGTAAGAAATTTTCAAAGTACTACTAATATACAATAAACTATATAAATTTTAAGTGTGTGGAATAGGAAGGGGCTAAGATGGTGACATAGTAGGAAGACCTTAGGCTTGTCTAGACCTGTGAACACAACTAGTGACTATCAAATCATTCTAAATACCCCAGAAATCAATCTAAAGACTGACGGAACAATCTCCACAACTGAAAGGAGAGAAAATGACACATCAAGGAAGGTAGGAAGAGGGAGACATGATTAGGAACAGAAATGGACTGCAGGTGCTGCAGAGAGGAAGGAGCCATGGTTGCAGAGAAAGGCAATAAAGAGAGGAGCACACAGGGGAATACACAAGGAGAACACTTCCCCAAATTCATTGGCTGGGAAAATGAGAGTGGTTTATTTGGGTGAGTACTTGTGACCAGTGGGGCTTAGAGACTGGAGTTACTTACCATAATATTTTCTGATTGCCTTCTTTTACTTACCATATTTTCCCAATGCATCCAGTTGTAGCATGTAACAGTACTGCATTCCTTTTTGTGGCCAAATGATATTCCACTGGATACACGGTTTATCCATTGATATATTCGATTTATCCATTCATCAGTTGACACACATTTGGGTTGGTTTTACATCTTGGAATAATTAAGAATAATGCCATTAGGGATAACGCTGCTTTATTCATGTGCAAATTTCTGTGTGGACATATGTTTTCATTTCCCATAGATATCTGCCTAGGAGTGAAACTGCTGGGTCATATGCTAAGTCTATGTTTAATCATTTGAGTAAATGCCAGTTTTCCAAAATGACTGAACTATTTTGCAGTCCCACAAGCCGTGTATAAGGGTTTTGATTTTTTGTACTGTTACCAACATTTTTTATTATGTGACTTATTGGTTTTAGCCATCCTAGAGAGTATGAAGTTGCATCTTACTGTGGTTTTGATTTGTATTTCCTGGGTGACAAATGATGTCAAACATCTTTTCATATACTTATTGGTCATATGCATACCTTCCTTGGATAAATGTGTATTGAGACCCTTTGTCCATTTCTTTTTTTTATTTAAAAATATTTAATGTTTATTTTTTATTAAAATTTTTTTAATGTTCATTTATTTTTGAGAGAGAGTGTGAGTGGCGGAGGGGCAGAGAGAGAAGGAGACACAGAATCCAAAGCAGGTCCCAGGTTCTGAGCTGTTAGCATAGAGCCCGATGGGGGGCTTGAACCCACGAACCATGAGATCATGACCTGAGCCAAAATCAGACATTTAACTGACTAAGCCACCAAGGCACCCTTCTTTGTCCATTTCTAAATTGGATCATTTGTCTTTTTATTATTGAGTTAGAAGAATTCTTTATACATTCTAGATGCAAGGTGTTTATCAGATACAAGATTTGGAAATATTTTCTCCCATTCTGTGGATAGTTTTGTTCACTTTCTTGATAGTGTACTTTAATGCATGTAATGAGCTGAACTGTGTCCCTCAAAATGCATGTGATGAAATCCCAAACTCCAGTACCCACAAATATAATCAAAATAAGGTATTTAAAGAGGTAATTAAGTTAAAAGAAGCTATTAGAGAATGGGGCCATAATCAACATGACATGTGTCCCTACGAGAAGGAAACACCATGATCATGTGCTCACAGTGGCAGCAGGAGGGTGGCCATGTACAAGCCAAGAGAGGCCTCAGAGAAAACTAACCCTGCAGGTGCCTTGATCTTGAACTTCTAGCCTCCAGAGAAAATAAATTTCTATTGTTTAAACCACCCAGTCTGTGGTATTTGTTATAGTAATCCTAGAACCCTAATGCAATGCCCAAAGTTTTAATTTTGATGACATCCAATTTATCTATTTTCTGTTCTTGCTTTTGGTGTCATATTTAAGAATCTTTTGTCACATTAAAAAAAGTGGGGGTCGCCTGGGTGGTTCAGTCAGTTAAGTGTCCAACTTCAGCTCAGGTCGTGATCTCATGGTTTGTGAGTTCAAGCCTCTGTGTCGGGCTCTGTGCTGACAGTTCAGAGCCTGGAGCCTGCTTCAGATTCTGTGTCTCCCTCTCTCTCTGCCCCTCCCCGGCTTGTGCATGTGCGTTCTCTCTCTCTCTCTCAAAAATAAATAAACATTAAAAAAAGAGAATCTTTCGCCAAATCTAAGATCATGAAGGTTTAATCCTATATAGCTTTCTAAGAGTTTTAGTTTAGTTATATTTAGTTACATTTAGGTCTTTGGTTCATTTTCAGCTGATTTTGTACGGGGAGTAAGGAAAGTATTCAACTTCATTCTTTCCCATGTGATTGGTCAGTTGTCATTACCACTTATCAAAAATATTCTTTCCCTAGAGATAGACTTGTATCCTTGTCAAAGATCTGTTGACTATAGATGTATGGTTTTATTTCCATCATTTGTTTCATTGATATATTTGTATATCTTCTTCCATCACTTCATTGTTTTGTAGGAAGTTTTGAAATCAGCAGGTATGACTCTTCCTACTTGATTCTTCTTATTCAGGATTATTTTGGCTGTTCTAAGTCTCTTTAAAATTCATTATGAATTTTAGAATTGGCTTTTCAATTTGTACAAGGAAGTCAGCTAGGATTTCTCTATGGACTACAATGAAACTGCAGATTTATTTGAGAAGTATTTACTTCTTACAATCTTTGCTTTCAATCTAGGAATATGGTAATGTGTTTACATTTATTCAGATCATTTTGAATTGATTTCAACACTGTTCTGTAATTTTAAGAGTCTAAGTTTCTACTTCTTTTGTTAAATTTATTCCTGAGAATTTTGTTAATTTTGGTGCTATAGTGAATGAAAATGTTTTCTTGTTTCAAATTTGGATTTGTTTAAGATTAACTGACCAAATACTTGTGGGTTCATTTCCGGGTTTTCTATTATGTGCCATTGATATATGTGTTTGTTTTTGTGCCAGTAGCATACTGTCTCGATTACTACAGCTTTGTAATATAACTTAAAGTCCAGAATGCTGATGCTTCCAGCTTTGCTTTTCTTTTTCAAAATTGCTTTGACTCTTTGGGGTCTTTTGTGGTTCCATACAAATTTTAGGATTGTTTGTTCTAGCTCTGTAAAATATGCTGGTGGTATTTTGATAGGGATAGCAAGAAATGTGTGCTTCGGGTGATGTAGACATTTAAAAAATATTTGCTCTTCTGATCCATGAGAAAGAATGTTTTTCCATTTCTTTGTGTCATCTTTAATTTCTTTTATCAATGTTTTATAGTTTTCAGAGTATAGGCCTTTCACCTCTTTGGTTAAGTTTATTCTTAGGTATCTTATTGGTTTTGTTGCAGTTGTAAATGGGATTGGTTCCTTGATTTCTCTTTTGCTGCTTCATTATTGATGTATAGAAATGAGACAGATTTCTGTGTGTTGATTTTGTATCCTGTAATTCCACCGAATTCATGTATCAGTTCTAGCTCTTTTTGATGAAGTCTTTTGGGCTTTCTATATAGAATATCATGTCATCTGCAAATAGTTAAATTTAATTTCTTCCTTGCTTATTTGGATGCCTTTTATTTATTTATTTATTTATTTTTTTTGGTGTCTGATTGCTGTGTCTAGGACTTCTAGTCTTATATTGAATAAGTGGACATCTCTATTGTTCCCTACCATAGAAGAAAAGTTCTCAGTTTTTCCCTACTGAGGATATTAGCTGTGGATTTTTCATATATGGCCTTCATTTTTTGAGGTATCTTCCCTGTAACCTTATTTTGTTGAGGACTTTTTTTTTTTTTACCATGAATGATGTTGTACTTTGCCAAATGCTTTTTGTGTATCTGTTGAAATAATCATATGGTTCTTATCTTTTATTATTATTACTAGTGGGGTGTATCACATTGATTTGTGAATATTGAACCATACTTGCAGTCCAGGAATAAATTCCACTCTAGGGTAAATGATTCTTTTAATGTATTGTTGGACTTGGTTTGTACATATTTTATTGAGAATTATTGCATCCATGTTCATCAAAGATATTGACTGTAGTTCTTTTTTTTAGTGGAATCTTTCTCTGGGTTTGGGATCATGGTAATGCTGGCCTCATAGAATGAATTTAGAATTTCTCCCTCAATTTCTACTTTCAAGAATAATTTGGAAAGAATAGATATTATATTTTCTTTAAATGATTAGTAGAATTTACCTATGAAGCCACCTGGTCTTGGTCTCTTGTTTGTTGGGAGATTTTTGTTTACCGATTCCATTTCCCTACTGGATATCAGTCTGCTTACATTTTCTATTTCTTGGTGTTTCAGTTTTGGCAGTTTATGTGCTTCTAGGAATTGATCCATTTCTTCTGGGTTGTCCAATTTGTTGACATACTGTTTCTCATAAAATTCTCTTGTAATTTTTTGTATTTCCATGTTGTTGGTTGTTATTTCTCCTCTCTCATTTGTGATTTTATTTAATTGGGTCCTTTCTCTTTTCTTTTTCATAACTTTGGCTAGGAGTTTATCAATTTTATTATTTTTTCAAAGAACCAGCTACTGGTTTCTTTGAGCTGTTCTTCTGTTTTTATAGCTTCTATATCATTTATTTTTTTATTATTTCCCTTCTGCTGGCTTTAGACTTGTTTGTTGTTCTTTTTCTCTTTTAAGTATAAGGTTAGGTTGTTTATTTGAGATATTTCTTGCTTCTTGAGATAAGTCTTTATTGCTATATTCTTCCCTCTTATGACTGTTTTTGCTACATCCCAAAGGTTTTGGACTGCCATGTTTTCCTTTTTATTTGTTTCCTTGTTTTTTAAAAATTTCCTCTTTGATTTCCTGGTTGACACATTGATTGTTTAGTTGCATGTTATTTAACTTCCATGTATTTGTGGCCCTTCTAAATTTTTTCTTGTGGTTGACTTCAAGTTTCATATCGTTGTGGTCAGAAAGTATACATGGTATGATCTATCTCAATCTTTTTGTATTTGTTGAAGCCTGATTTGTGACCTAAATATGTGATATATTCTGGAGAATGATCCATTAGCACTTGAAAAGAATGTATATTCTGCTGTTTTAGGATGGAATATATCTGGTAACTCCATCTGGCCCAGTGAGTCATTCAAAGCCATTGATTCCTTGTTGATTTTCTGTTTAGATGACCTGTTTGTTGATGTAAATGGGGTGTTAAAGTCCCCTACTATTATTGTATTTTTATCAAGGAGTACCTTTATGCTTGATATTAATTATTTTATATATTTTCATGCTTCAAAGTTGGGGGATAAGTATTTACAATTGTTGGATATTCCTGTTGGATAGTACCCTTTATTATGATATAGTGCCATTCTCCATGTCTTGTTACAGTCTTTGGCTTAAAATCTATGTTGCCTGATATAAGTATTGCTACTCTGGCTTTCTTTTGATATTTCTTTGCATGATAAATATTTCTCCATGCCCTCCCTTTCAATCTGCAGGACACTTTAGGTCTAAACTGAATCTTTTGGAGGAAGCATATAGACGTGTCTTGTTGTTTTTATCCATTCTGACACCCTATGTTTTTTGATTGGAGAATTAGTCCATTTATATTCAGAGTAATTATTGATACATATGTATTTAGTGTCAGTTTATTACCCGTTTTGACATTGTTTCTAAAGATTTTCTCTGTTCCTTTCTAGTCTTTGTCACTTTTGGTCTTTCTGTCCCACTCAAAGAGTCCCCTTGAATATTTCTTGTGGGGCTGGTTTAGTGGTCACAAACTCATTTAGCTTTTGTTTTTCTGGGAAACTCTTTATCTTGCTTTCTATTCTGAATCATAGCCTTTCTAGAGAGAGTATTCTTGGCTGCAGATCTTTCCCATTCAGCACATTGAACATATCATGTCACTCTTTTCTAGCTTGCCAAGTTTCTGTTGAGAAATCTCCAGTTAGCCTTATGGGTTTCTCTTGTAAATCAAGGGCTTCTTTAATCTTGCTGCTTTTAAGGTTTTTTCTTTATCACTATATTTTGCAAAATTAATTACAATATGTCTTGGCATTGGCCTGCTTTTGTTGATTTTCTTTTAGGTAGACTCCACACCCAATGTGATGTCTGAACTCATGACCTTGTATGATGCTCTACCTAATAAGTCATGGAGGCACCCTTGCTTTCATTGATTTTGATTGGAGTTCTCTGTGCTTCCTGGATTTGGATGTTTGTTTCTCTTGCCAGATTATGGAAGTTTTTCAGCTATTATTTCCTCAAATAAGTTTTCTGCCCCTTTCACTCTCTTCTTCTTGAGACTCCTATTATATGAATGTTATGTTTGACGGAGTCATTGAGTTCCCAACATGTATCCTCATGTTCCATAATTCTTCTTTCTTTATTTCAGCTTCTATATTTTCTATTATTTGTCTTCTATATCACCTATTCATTTCTCTGCTTCTTCTAGCTGACTATTAAGTGCATCAAGCCTATTTCCAATCTCTGTTATTGTATTTTTTATTTCTGACTGATACTTTTTAAAAAACTCTTTATCTCTGTGGTGAGGGTCTTCCTGATACTTCCTAGCAAGTATCTGTATGATTGTTGCTTTAAACTCTCCATCAGGCGTGTTACTTACTTTACTTAGATCTCTGGTAGTGACCTTATCTTATTCTTTCATTTGGAATTAATTCCTCCATCTAGGCATTCTTTGTAAGTCTCTGCCTTTTTCTCTGTGTTAGAAAAGCCTCTATGTTTCCTGCCTCTGGGAGTAATGGCTTTATGAAGAAGAGGTCATATAGTGTTCAGGGCCTGGCTCTTCAGCAGTTGTCTCTGTTGGTGCTGTGTGTACTCTGCTGTTGTGTTTTGGCTGCTCTATCCTCAGGCCAGTCTTCTGCA
Organism: Panthera leo; assembly: GCF_018350215.1. Classification (NCBI taxonomy): domain Eukaryota; kingdom Metazoa; phylum Chordata; class Mammalia; order Carnivora; family Felidae; genus Panthera; species Panthera leo. The sequence goes on from NC_056686.1 coordinate 94,229,915, forward strand.
GAGGTTCTCCTTACCTGTAGTGGGCAGTGTTTGGTCTTTGACTAGCACGTGGAGAGTTTTAATTATGTGTGCTCTGGTCTGCTTGTTAAGTGAGACCTGATACCACTTCCACTAGAACTGAAGCCTGCAGAACTCTATGGTCAGGAGACACAGTGTGAGCAAGGGTTTGTGCTGATCTTTTGGGGAAGGGGCCCATTGACCTGGAACTGAGGCATGCTTGACTGTGATGGGCAGTCCGCCAGAGTGCAGGGGTGTGAGACATGGTGTGAACAAGTTAGGCAGCCTGTGTCAGCCCTGAACTGTTTCCCACAGGTATTTCTGGATTGATCATTGCAAGTGAATAGAAATGGAATTGATTTTGTATATTGATCTTGTATATTCATCCACCTTGCTGAATTCATTCATTAGCTCTAATAGTTTTTAGTGAATTATTTACAATTCTCTATGTATAAATGATGTTTTCTATGAATAGAGATAGTTGTATTTCATCCTTTCCCATCTGGAAGACTCTTATTTCTTTTTCTTGTCCAATTTCTTGGATAGTAACTCCAGAACAATGTTGATTAGAAGGGGCAAGAACAAACATCCTTGTCTTCAACCTGATCGTAGGGAGATGTCATCCAATTTCACCATTGGCTATGATGTTAGCTTTGTTTGTTTGTTTGGTTTGGTTTCTTGGTATATGCCCTTTATCAGGTTATGGGAGTTCCCTTCTATCTCTAGTTTGTTGACTATTTTTTATCATGAAGAGGTGTGTATTTTTTCCAATGCTTTTTTGCATCCATTCAGATAATCATATTATCTTTTTTTATCCTATTGGTTGAGGTCTTACATTAATTTATTTTCAAATATTAAACAAACTTACATAGTGGGATAAATCCCATATGGTATTTTGTGTAATTCATTTTATATGCTATTGGATTTGGTTTGCTTTTTTTTGGCTGTGGATTTTTGCTTTTATATATTTAAGAGATACTTGTCTGTAGTTTTTTTGTGTGTGTGATGTCTGTGTCTGATTTTGATATTATGGTAGTTAATACTGGACTTATTATATAAATTTAAACTATTTGTCCTTCTTCTGTATTTTGGAAGTTTGTGAGGAATTCTAGAAATTATTTAAATGTTTCAAAGAATTCAGTGGTGAAGCCATCTGGGCCTGTGTTTTCTTTGCTAGTATTTATTGTTTGTAGTAGTAATTATTATTAATTTAATCTCTCATTTGTTATAGGTTTATTCAATGGTCTATTTCTCCTTGTCCTGGTTTTTGTAGCTGTGTTATTTTAAATGTGTCCATTTTATGTAAGTTACCTAATGTGTTAATGTTTTCTTGATATTATTCCTTTACAATTCTATTTGTTTTGTAATGTTGGTAGGTAATGTCCCTCTTTCATTTCCAAGTCTAATAATTTTGGTTTCTCTCATTTTATCTTGGTCAATCTAAGTAGAGACTTGTTAATTTTGTTAATCTCTAAAAAAATCTTGATTCATTACTTTACTAATTTTCCCTAAACTTAGTTTCTTCTTTGTGCTGTATTTATGTTTAGTTTGTTCCTCTTTATCAAGTGACTTAAGGTGGAAAATTAGGTTATTGACTTGAGATATTTCTTCTTTTTTAAATAGACGTTTACAGCCATATATTTGCATTTAAGCACCACTTTGCATGCAACTCAAGTTTTGATAACATGTGTCTTCATTTTCATTCATCTCAAAGTATGTTCTCATGTCTCTTTTCATTCTTCTTTGACCCTTTCATTATATACAAGTATGTTGTTTAATTTCCACAAATGAGTCAGTTTCCCAATTTTTTTCTCATTACTGATTTCAACTTATACTCCATTGTGTTGAAGTGTATACTTGCATTATTTTTATTCTTTCAAATTTATTGGTGTTTGTTTTATGGTTTAGTACATGGTCTATCTGGAGAATGTTCCATGTGGACTTGAAAATAATTGGGTGAGTGTTCCATAGATTTCTGTTAAGTCTACTTGATTTATAGTGTTTTTCAAGTCTTCTATTTCCTTGCCAATCTTCCATCTAGTTGTTTTATTTATTATTGAAAATGGGGTATTGAAGTTACAATGGCCACTCAGTCTGAGGTATTTTGTTATAGAAGCTCTAGCAGACTAGTACACCAGTAAACAAAAACACGATTGATTTTTTTAAAATATTAACTTCATATCCCAAAACCCTTCTCAGGTCACATATTGTTTCTAGTAGCATTTTTATATTTTCCTTAGAATGGTCTATGTAAATAATCACATTGTTTTTGAATAAAGATGGTTTTGCATCTTCCTTTCCAATCTGTTATCCACTTTCTTTTTATTTACTTGCCATATTAAATTGGCTAGAACTGCTAGTAAAATGTTAAACTGATAAGAGCAGATATGTCTGTCTTATTCTCCATTTCAGGTAAAAATGTATAATATTTCACCATGAAGTATGGTGGGGTTTTTTTTTATTCAAGTTAGTTAACGTAATATAATGTACTATTGGTTTCAGGAGTAAAATTTAGTGATTCATTACTTGCATAAAACACCCAGTGCTCATCCAAAAAAGTGCCCTCCTCAATGCCCATTTACCTCATACCCCCACCCAACTCCTCTCCAGCAATTCTCAGTTTGTTCTCTGTATTTAAATGTCTCTTATGGTTTACCTCCCTCTCTATTTTTATTTTATTTTTCCTTCTCTTCCCCTATGTTCATTTGTTGTGTTTTTCAAATTCCACATATGAATGAAATCATGTTATCTTTCTGTGACTGACTTATTTCACTTAGAATAATACACTGTAGTTCCATCCACATTGTTCTAAATGGCAAGGGTTTGTTTATTTTTTTGATCACTGAGTAATATTCCATTGTATATATATACCACATCTTCTTTATCCATTCATCAATTGGTGGACATTTGGGCTCTTTCCATAACTTGGCTATTGTTGATAGCACTGCTTTAAACATTGGAGTTCATGTCCTCCTTTGAATCAACATTTTTGTATCCTGTAGATAAATACCTAGTAGTGCACTTACTGGGTCATAGGGTAGTTCTATTTTTCATTTTTTGAGGAACTTCCATATTGTTTTCCAGACTGGCTGCACCAATTTACATTCAAACCAACAGTGCAAAAGTGTTCCCCTTTCTCCACATCTTCGCTGAAATCTGTTGTTTTCTGAATTGTTAATCTTAGCTATTCTGACAAATGTGAGGTGGTATCTCATTGTGGTTTTGATTTGTACTTCTCTGATGATGAGTGATGTTGAACATCTTTTCATGTGTCTGTTAGCCATCTGATGTCTTCTTTGGAAAAGTGTCTATTCCTGTCTTCTGCCCATTTCTTAACTGGATTGTTTGTTTTTTGGGTGTTGAGTTTGATAAGTTCTTTACAGATTTTGAATACTGACTCTTTATCTAATATGTCATTTGCAAAATTTCTTCTCTCATTCTGTCAGTTGCCTTTTAGTTTTGTTGATTGTTGCTTTGCTTTTTATCTTGTGCAGAAGCTTCCTGTGCAGAAGCTTTTTATCTTGATGAGGTCCCAATAGTTCATCTTTGCTTTTGTTTCCCTTGCCTCTGGAGACATGTCTACTAAGAAGTTGCTGTGGCCAAGTTCAAAGAGATTGCTGCCTGTGTTCTCCTCCAGGTTTCCTGTCTTACATTTAGGTCTTTCATCCATTTTGAATTATTTTTGTATATGATGTAAGAAAGTGGTCCAGTTTCATTCTTTTCCATGTTTCTGTCCAGTTTCCCCAACATAATTTGTGGAACAGACTTTCTCTGTTGGATATTCTTTCCTGCTTTGTTGAAGATTAATTAATGTTAATTTTAGGTTTTTAGTAGACATCTTTTATCATATTGAAGAAATTCCATTTATTTATAGTGTGTTAGATTTTTTTTTAAGTAATAAATGTATGTTGAAATTTTGCTCAATACTTTCACTTAATCTGGGTAAAAACTTATATAATTTTATTATTATATAATTTTTGAATGTTGAACCAACCTTGAATTCCTGGGATAAACCACCATTGATTGTCAAGGATTACTCTTATTTGTATATTGCTGAAATAGATGAACTAATATTAAACAAATTTCTATGCTCATGATTGGCAGCCTATATATGTTTCTTATAATTTCTTTGTCAGATTTGTTATCAGGATTATTTTAATCTCATAAACCAAATTTAAATGGATACTTTTGCTATTTTTTGAAATTTTGTATAATATCATTATAGTTTATCCCTTAAAATTTGTTAAAATTCACCAGGGAAACCCTCTGAACTTGGAGATTTATTTCTGGGAAAGTTTTAACTTATAAATTCAAATTTTAATAGAATAAGTGTATTTGGGGGCGCTTGGGTAGCTCAGTCAGTTAAGCATCCAACTGTTGGTTTCAGCTCACGTCATGATATCACAGTTTGTGAGTTCAAGCCCTGCACTGGGCACTGTGCTTAAAGTGCAGGGCCTGCCTGGGACTCTCTCTCTCTGCCCCTCCCCCACTTGCATGTGCTCTCTCTCAGAATAAATAAATAAACTTAAAAAAAGGATGTGTATTTACATTTTCTATTTCTTGTGTTAGTTTTGGTAAGCTGAGTTTTCAAAGTAATTAGCCATTTCTAGTTAGCTTTAAAATATATTGACATAAATTTCTCCTTTAATATCTGTAAGACATGTAGTGACATTCATGCTACTGTAATATTTTTAAATTAGCCTGGTTAGGGTTTTTACTAATTTATTAATTTTTTCAAGGAAACAGCTTTGGGTTTGTTCATTGTTACTGTTTGTTTTTCACTTCATTGTTGCTCACTCCTATCTTTATAGTTTCCTTGTAATTCTTTGGATTTAATATGTTCTTCCTTTTCTAGTTTATTTCACTGGAGGTTTAGATCATTGCTTTTGAATTTTTCTTCCTTCTAATACAGGATGTAAGGTTATATGTTTTCCTCTTAGGAATACATTAGTTGTATGCTACAAATTTTAATGTGTTACATTTTCATTATTGTTCAGTTATAAATATTTTTTAATTTCCCTTATTGTTTCTAGTTTGACTCTAGAATTAAGTGGCTTCATTCCCAATACTAAAGAATCTTCTGAATATAATATTGTTATTCATTTCTATTTTAATTCTGTTGTGGTTAGAGAGCCTTCTCTTCATTATTTAGTTTTTTTTTTTAAGTTTTTACATAATTTCCAGTTAGTTAACATACAGTGTAATATTAGTTTCAGGTCTAGAATTTAATGATTTATTACTTACATACAACACCTACTGCTCATCATAAAAGTGCCCTCCTTAATACTCATCACCCATTTAATCCACCCCCACCCACCTTCCCTCCAGTAACCTTTAGTTTGTTCTCTATAGTTAGAAGTCTGTTTTCTGGTTTGCCTCTCTTTCCCCCCCCCTCCATGTTCACATGTTTTGTTTCTTAAATTATACATATGAATGATATCATGTGGTATTTGTCTTTCTCTGACTAACTTACTTCACTTAGCATAATGATTTCTAACTCCATCCATGTCATTGCAAATGGCAAGATTTCATTCTGTGTTATGACTGAGTAATATGCTTCTGTGTGTGTGTGTGTGTGTGTGTGTGTGTGTTCGTGTTTGTATACCACATCTTCTTTATCTATTCATCAGTCAATGTACATTTGGGCCCTTTTCATAATTTAGCTATTGTTGATAATGCTGCTATAAACATTGAGGTGCATGTATCTCTTCAAATCAGTATTTTTGTATCCTTTCGATAAATACCTAGCAGTGTAATTGCTGGGTCATAGAGTAATTCTATTTTTAACTTTTGGGGAACCTCCATATTATTTCCAGAGTGGCTACACCAGTTGTCATTCCCACCAACAGTGTAAGAGTGCCCCCCTTTCTCTGCATCCTCACCAACACCTGTTGTTTCTTGTTGTCATAGACTCTAACTCTAAAGTTCTCTTTTGGCCAGCAAAAGAATGGACAGAGGATTAAAGCGAGAGATGGCTAATGTCTGGGAAAAAGACAAGAGCCCCGAATAAGGGTCCTTGCGCCGTTTTTATTCAGATCACAAGGCTTACAAACATGATGGGCGTGTACAAAGAGACAAAGAAGCTGTGAACATTAACTTGTGGATGTGAGGGAAAAGGGGAGTTTTGAAGATATACAGTGTTTGGGGTTTGGGTCAATATAAAACAAAATCTGGGCACTGGGCAAATGGGTAAATGGTTGGTAACAGCAGACAGGAGGTGCTGTGCCTGTTTATCTTTGCTAGCCTAGGGGATGAGACAGATAGGGGAAAAAACCTCAGGGTTAACAAGATACCTTTTCTTTTGTTAACCATCTCTGCTCTGGGCTGCTTAGCCTGCAGCACAGCGGTCCATAGTCCAATTCACCAATTTACCCAACCTGGCCTATTTTCCTATGAAAGCAGCTTTCTGCTATAGTACTAAATTTGGGGTGCTTTCACCCTGAATATCTAATCTTGCTATTCCCATGTATTGGGCACCTTTGCGCTGTTTCTATTTCAGGCCTTTGCCTCTCTCTATTTTGGGGGCTCTGTACCCCTCCCTATTTTGGGGTGCCTTCGCACCTCCCTATTTCTGGCATCTTTGTGCCTCCCTATTCTTGGGGTTTCTTTGCACCCCGCTATCCTTGGAGTGCCAATCTGGTTTACCCAAACTTGGGTGTGAGCATTTTATGAATTTGTATTTCTTTATGCCTTGGTTAACCCATTGGTGTAAGCCCAGGAGATTCCTAAACTTATCCCCCACATCTTGTGTTGTTAATTTTAGCCATTCTGACAGGTGTAAGATGATATCTCATTGTAGTTTGGATTTGTATTTCCCTAATGATAAGTGATATTGAGTATGTTTCCATGTGTCTGTTGCCCATCTGGATGTCATCTTTGGAAAAGTGTCTATTCATGTCTTCTGCCCATTTTTAAATGGATTATTTGTTTTTTGGAGTGTTGAGTTTGAAAAGTTCTTTATAGATTTTGGATACTAACCCTTTATCAGATATGTAATATGCAAAAATCTTCTCCCATTGCAAAATTATACTCTATACAGAAAGGCCAAAAGACTCCAGCAAAAACTTGCTAGAACTGATACACAAATTCAGTAAAGTTGCAGGATACAAAATCAATGTGTAGAAACCTGTTGCATTTTTATACACCAATAATGAAGTAACAGAAGGAGAAGTTGAGGAATTGACCCCATTTACAATTGCACCAAAACAATAAGATATCTAGGAATAAACCTAGGCAAAGAGGTAAAAGATCTGCAGTCTGAAAACTGTAAAGTAGTTATGAAAAAAATTGAAGTGGACACAAAGAAACGGAAAAATATTCCATGCTCATGGATTGGAAGAACAAATACTGTTAAAATGTCTATACTACCCAAAGCAATCTACAAATTTAATGCAATCCCTATAAAAATACCATCATCATTTTTCACAGAGCTAGAACAAACAATGTTAAAATTTGTATGAAATCACAAAAGATGCTAAATAGCCAAAGTAATCTTGAAAAAGAAAAGCAAAGCTGGAGGCATCACAATTCTGGACCTCGAGTTATATTGCAAAGCTGTAGTTATCAAGACTGTTTGGTACTGGCACAAAAACAAACACATAAATCAATGGAACAGAATAGAAACCTCAGAAATGAACCCACAACTATATGGTCAACTAATCCTTTACAAAGCAGGGAAGAATATGTAATGGGAAAAAGGACAGTCTGTTCAACAAATGGTGTTGGGAACACTAGACAGCAACATGCAAAAGAATGAAATTAGACCACTTTCTAACACCATACACAAAAATAAATTCAACATGGATGAAAGACCTAAATGTGAGACAGGAAACCATCAAAATCCTAGAGGAGAGCACAGGCAGTAATCTCTTTGACATCAACTGTAGCCACTTCTTACTAGATATGTCTCCTGAGGCAAGGGAAACAAAAGCAAAAATAAACTATTGAGACTTCATCAAGATAAAAAGCTTCAGCACAGTGAAGGAAAAAATCAACAAAACCAAAAACCAACCTTTGGAATGGAAGAAGATCTTTATGTGATTCATGGTAATGCTTTGAGACTTGTCTTATGACCCAGATATGATCCAACCCAGTCATTTTTCCTTGAACTAATTTTTCTGCCTCATTCTCTTCTCTCCTTCTAAGATGCAAAAGAAAGATAGGAAAGAACAATAAGCTTGTTTTCCAAATTTTTAAAAAATAGTACGATGGAAGATACAAACTAGGATATATAAAATTAATTCATTAAATGTAAGTGGACTCAATTTTCTTATTAAAAGATAAAAAGTTTATGAATAGGAGAAAACTCAAATAGCTCCTGCTTCAAAGATATTCACTTCAAATACAGGGATATAGAAAGAAAAAAGAATTGTATGTTTCCCTAACGATGGCCCCTTTCTTGTTATGGTTTTTTTTTTTGGGGGGTGTATGCCTAATGTTCATAAAAAATAATGTTATATGTGTTAACATGCAATAGGTTTATTATTTTTAATAAATTAATGAATAAATTTTTTTAATTAAAAAATGGGAAAACATAGGTCACAAAAAATTAAGGAAATGCAAGATGTTATAGCTATATTAATATAAAAGATAGGTTTTTAAGGCAGAATAGAATACCTAGAGATGAGTCATATTTATTTATTCATAAATAAAGGTTAATCTTCTATAATTCTACCTTTATATCATAAATCTATTTTTTTTTGCATCCTTCAGCTAACATTTTCTCTCATTAAGATATAAATGTTTCTAAACATATGTGTAGAAGCATAGGGGAATGTCATATCTTACCACAACATGTCTTACTGAAACAACATGTCACTTGAAGGACAGTTTATGTGGGGTGTAGATTCAATGAGTTCTGCATACAGCTATCCCCATATAATTCCACACATACAAATAAAATCTATAAGTTTGAATTGTATAAAGCACAGACTGACAACTATAAAGAAAATACCCCAAAAATCGGCAATCATAGTGGTAATATTAGCCCAACTCTCTTAGTAACTGTATCTATTTCCTGTGGCTGCTATAAGAAATTGCTATAAGAAATGGGGCACTTGGGTGGCTCAGCTGGTTACATTCAACTTTTGATTTTGGCTCAGGTCATAATCTCAAGGTTCATGAATTCAAGCCTGGCAGTGGGCTCTGTGCTGATAGCACACAGTGAACTTGGGATTCTCTCTCCCACTCTCTGCCCGTCCCTGCCTGGATCTCTCTCTTTCTCTTTCAAAAATAAATAAATATTATATATATCTAAATATCTAAATATCTATATATCTATATCTATATCTATATATCTATATCTATCTATACACACACACATATATATATATAGATATATATATGTAAATTGTCATAAACTTGGTCTCTTAAAACAAGAAAAATTATTCCCTCACAGTTCTGGGGGCTAAAAGTCCTAAATTAAGCTCTTTCCTGATTTTCAGACCCATTCCTTCCAAAGACTGTAGGGGAGAATATTTCTTTGCCTCTTCTAGCTTTTAGGGGCTTCAGAAACTCCTTAGCTTGCGGGGCCTGGATGTCTCAGTTGGTTAAGTATCCGACTCTTGATTTTGGCTCAGGTCACAATTTCATGGTTCACAAGACTAAGCCGTGTCAGACTCTGTGCTGACAGCATGGAGCCTGCTTGGGATTCTCTCTCTCCCTCTCTCTCTGCCCCTCCCCAACTTGTGCACACATGCTCTCTCTCTCTGTCAAAATAAATAAACATTGGAAAAAAAAAAAAGAAATTTCTTGGCTTGTGTTAGCACAACTTCAATCTTTGCTTCTGTCTTTACCTGACCTTCTCCTCTGTGCCTCCTGGGCAAGAGGCTCGCAGCCTGTTTGTTGGGATGTTGTGGCAGTAGGAAAATATAAAGGTTAAAATTTGCAATCCAATTGACTCTGTGCCACCTCAATATCATTAGCAACACTAATTGGGATGGCTAATGCTTGCCGTCTGGGCTTTGGTGATGTTAAAAGTGAACGGAACACTTGACTTAGACTCTGAAGGCAGATTTTGATAAAGGTGACAACTAGAAAGACCCTTACTAGGCATATTATGAAGGTTTTATACTCCCTTCACCATGGGGCACCCAATTTTGCAGGAAAAGCCAGGCACCTCTGGATTAAGGAAATCTGTATTATATATCTGTATTATATTATGTATCTGTATTATATATATGTGTGTGTATACACACACACATATATAATATTATATAATTATATATTGTAATTATAATTATATAATAATATAGTTATATTATATTATATTATATTTTATAATATAAAAGCCTTTACATTATAAAAGACTTTTACCTCTTGGCCATTCCTCATAGCTTGGCCTATACTTGTCCAGAGTTATTCATGTGCATGCAGAAGGAGGTATCCTGGATGGCACAAACTCCTCCTTCCCTGGCTAGTAAATAGACAATAGCCAGTCTGTCATCCATTACCATTTGGTCTAGAGACTCACGGACGAGTTGTATAAAGGACAATGTTTTGGTCAGCCTTTGCATATGACCTGGAAGGTCCACTGAAAGTTTCTGTTTGACAGTTATGATTTGATTGCATTTGACAATCTCCAACTCTCGCAATTCCTGTAGCTATGGTAAGTCCTATTAAGACAGAATAAATATTGTGCATTTTGCCTGGTGTCCTTGGGTTGACAGAATAGGGAGATAGTGGATAAAGAACGATGGGAATCCCCCATGTAACCACTTCACTCTGGGATATGGTTTCATTAGGAAAAACAAGGAGTTGGCAAAGAAAAAAATACATAAGTTGCTGTGCCTGTGAGTTTGAGCTACAGTAGAACTTGAATGTACCGTTATTTAGACTGTCATATACCATGAGGATAAGAGAGTAAAATCCTCAGCACGGGGAATTGGCCAAGTGCAGTTGATTCCTGCGTGTAAGCTCTAAGCCTGTGAGAATGACTTGAGTATAATCTGTAGCTGTCCCATGTGAGTACAGTTAAGAATGAAGGTAAGTGGTATATTTAAGCAAATGGGGCTTTCCTCTGAAGCCACAATGAACTTGGTCTAGCATGGAGTTGTCAGGGAGGATTTTGAGGTGGGGCCCCATATCTAGTGGGATTTGTTGGGAGGCCCAACAGTTTCAAAGAGCTAGAGTCATAGCTGAAACTTCGGTGGCCCATTCGTATGAGTCAGAGGTCCTGGTCTGTCACCAGGGAAGTTTGATGGTTGTTGTGATATAAGAGAGAGGACACAGGAAGTGCAGGTGTTCATGGGAGTGGTATGTGTGAATGTATGCTCTTGTGTGCCAGCCCTATGAGTGCTGGGCTGTGTGATATTCCTGCCATGGTCAGTGTTGGAAGGACAGAAATCATGCGAAATATTTAGAAGGACACATAGGAGTGGCAAATCTGGGGGATGAGTGGTTAGGCACAGCAGAGAAGTGTACTAGGAAATATTCCCTACAGGGTGGTATTTAATTTACAATACTTTGTAATCTAGAGCCTTAATGCATTCTCGAGCTGCTCTACAATCATGGGATTTGGACTCAGTTTCACAGGCAGGTTTCAGCAAAGCAGGATCCAGGGTTAAACAATTAGCAATCTCGGAAAATAGGGACTTGAAGAGTTCATATTCATAGGGAGCAATACAACGTTGCAGTTCACTGGGACTAGCTGTGTGTAGCAGAAGCATGGGTACTGAGTGTGGGAGCTGTTTAAAGGGGAAGTGTCCAAAACAGAATCCAAATACAGAGCAGAGGCAGTTGTCTGAGGTGAAGCTAACTCCATGGATCAACTCTTGGTCTATAATTTCCACTTTTTATGAAGAGTCAGTGGAATGGGAGTTAAGGAGCCATCCTTTATATCCTAAGTACCAGCAGCAAGGTCTCAGTCTTTGGCATTATCTGGTTAGGTACTCCTGTGTCTGAATTAAATATCTAGGGCATCCTAATGGGCTTTCAGTGGTTAAAGGATCATATTTAAAAATCTATCCCTGATTGGGCTTTGAAGCCAAAGGGGTTAGAAGAAAACTAAAATTCCTTACATTTAAATGAGGAAACTTTGACAGGAGTTATTAGGACATAAGTGTCTCAGACAATGAAATAAGCCAGATTGGCTTTGACAACAAGCAGGCGCAACTTGTATAAAATTAGTGTGAGGGGTATGGATCCCCCTGAGTGCAGAGTTGAGGACAATGGGGGCTTGGAGGAGTAAAGCCTGAAAGAGGTTCATTTCCCAGATGGCAATTTTAGTAACAAATAAAAGTCCAATAAGATGTTTTAATACCCTGTTCTAATGCCCAGGTCTGGAGATCATGGAAAGTAAAAGGAATCCCTTGGTCAGAATCAAGGATATCTGGAACACTAAAGGGGATTAATATGGTCTTCAATTTCTTTCAACAATGTTCTGCAGTTTTCAGTGTAGAGATCTTTCACCTCCTTGACTGAATTTATTCTTAAGTATTTTGTTGTTTTTGATGCTACTGTAATGGCATTGCTTTCTTAATTTGCCTTTCAGTTAGTTCATTGTTAGTGTATAGAAATATAACTGATTTTATATGTTGACTTTGTATCCTGTAACCTTACTAAATTTGTTGATTAGTTCTAATAGTCTTTTGGGTGGGGTCTTTAGGATTTCCATATATAAGGTCATGTCATTTGCAAATAGAAACAGGTTTGCTTCTTGTTGTCTGACTTGGATGGCTTTTATTTCCTTTTCTTGACTAATTATTCTGGCTAGAACTTCCAGTACTATGTTGAAAATAAGTGGTGAGAATGGGAATCCTTGCCTTGTTCCTAATCTTAGAGGAGAAGTTATTAGCTTTACAGTTGAGATTTATATTCACTGTGGGTTTTTCTTATATGGCCTTTATCATGCTGAGGTACATTCCTTCTATCCATAATCCATTGAAAACATTTATCATGAAAGTATATGTTAAATTTCATAAAATGATTTTTCTGTATCTACTGAAATGATCACATATTTTTATACTTCATTCTGTTAGTGTAGTATATCACTTTTATTGATTTGCTTCTATTGAATCATCCTTGCATTCCAGGGAGAAATCCCACTTTATTATAACGTAGGATCCCTTTCATGTACATTTGACTTTGGTTTGCTAGTATTGTGTTAAGGATATTTTTCAAAATTTTATTTAAATTCTAGCTAGTTAACATATATTATAATATTGTTTTCAGAATTTAGTGATTCATCACTTACATATAATACTCAGTATGCAACTGAACAAGTGCCCTCCTTAATACCCATCACGCATTTAACCCATCTTCCACCCACCTCCTTTCATCAACCCTGAGTTTGTTCTCTATCATAGAGTCTCCTGTAGTTTGTTTCCATCTGTCCTTTTACCCCCTCTCCCCCTTTCCTATATGTTCATCTGTTTTGTTTCTTAAATTCCATGTATGAGTGAAACTATATGGTATTTGTCTTTCTCTGCCTGACTTATTTTGCTTAGAATAATACACTCTGGCTGCATCCACATGGTGTGGAATTCCCTTAAATAGTTAAAAATAAACTACCCTATGATCCAGAAATTGTACTACTAGGTATTTACCTGAAGGACACAAAAATCTGACAGATTGAAAGGGGTACATGTACCCTGATGTTTATAGTAGCATTACTAACAATAACGAAACTATGGAAAGAACCCAAATATGTTAAGGATTTTTATATCAAAGTTCACCAAAAATATTGGCCTGTAAATTTATTTTCTTCTGTCATTATCTAGCTTTGGTATCAGGTAATGTTTGCCTCATAAAATGAATTTAGAAGTGTTCCATCCTCTTCAAAGTTTTGGAAAAGTTTGAGAAGTGTTGGCATTAATTCTTTCTTAAATATTTTATAGAATTCACCACTGAGGGCATCTGGTCCTGTATTTTTTCCTTATTGGGAGATTTTTGATTACTGATTTAAAATACTTAACTTCTTATTGGTCTGTTCAGATTTTCTATATTTTCATTATTCAACCTTGGTAAGTTGTATATTTTTAGGAATTTATTTCTTCTAGGTTATCTAATTTGTTGGCATATACTTGTTCACAGTATCCCTTAAGATCCTTTGGATTGCTATCATATCAGTTGTGTCTTTTTTTTTTTATAATTTTATTTGAGTCATTTCTCTTTTTCTGTTAGCATAGCTAAAGGATTGTCAGTTTTGTTATCTTTTCAAAAAACCAACTGGATTTTGTTGATCTCTTCTATTTTCTTTGTATTCTATTTTCTTTATTTCTATTCTAACCTTTATCTCTTTCCTTCTACTAATTTTGGGCAAGTTTTCTTGGTGGTAATAAACTTCCTTAGCTTTCATTTTGCTAAGAAACTCTATCTCTTTTTTATTTCTGAGGGACAACTTTGTTAGCTGAAGTATTCTTGGATGGCTTTTTCCCCCAACACTTTGAATATATCATCCCAATATTTCCTGGCCTGCAAGATTTCTGCTGCAAAATCTGTTGATAGCCTTATGGGGGTTCTCTTGTAAGTGATGACTTTTTTCTCTTGTTCCTTTCCAAATTCTCACTTTATCATTGATTATGATGTATCTTGAGTATGTCTGAGGATCTTTGAAATTCATGTACTTGAATGTCAATATATCTTCCCAGATTTGGGAAGTTTTAAGCCATTATTTTTTTTTAACTTTTAGTTAGTTAATACACAGTGCAGCACTGATTTCAGAAATAGAATTCAGTGATTCATCACTTACACACAACACCCAGTGCTCACCACAAGTGCCCTCATTAATACCCATAACAAATCTAGTCCATCCTACTCACCTCCCTCCATCAACTTTCAGTTTTTCTCTATCATTGAGTCTCTTGTGTCTTGTGTCTTGTGTCCCTTTCTTCTCTTTCCCCCCCACTCCCATATGTTTGTTTGTTTCTTAAATTCCACATATGAGTGAAATCATATGATATTTGTCTTTATGACTGACTTGTTTCACTTAGCATGATATATTCTAGCTCCATCCATATCATTGAAAATGGCAAGATTTCATTCTTTTTGATGACTGAGTAATACTCCATCACACACACACACACACACACACACACACACACACACACACACACCACACCACATCTTCTTTATTCATTCATCAGTTGATGGACATTCAGGCTCTCTCCAGAGTTTGGTTATTGTTGATAATGCTGCTATAAACATTGGGATGCATGTGTCCCTTCAAATACGTATTTTTGTATCCTTTGGTTGAATATCTAATACTGCAATTGCTGGATTGTAGAGTAGTTCTATTTTTAGTTTTTTGAGAACCCTCCATATTGTTTTCCAGAGTGGCTGCACTAGTTTGCACTGGCAGCAGCAGTGCAAGAGGACTCCCCTTTCTCCCCCGTTTCTTGTGTTGTTAATTTTAACCATTCTGATAGGTGTGAGGTGGTATCTCATCGTGGTTTTGATTTGTATTTCCCTAATGATGAATGATGTCAAGCATCTTTCCATACATCTGTTAACCATCTTCTTTGGAAAAGTGTCTATTCATGTCTTTTTATATATATAAAGTTTTTTGCTTATTTATTTGAGAGAAAGAGAGAGAGAAAACACAAGCGGGCAAGGGGCAGAGAGAAGGAGAGACAGAATCCCAGTCAGGCTCTGTACCATTAGCACAGAGCCCAATGCAGGGCTTGAACTCACAAACCATGAGATCATGACCTGAGCAGAGATCAAGAGTCAGACACTTAACCAACTGCACCACCCAGGCACCCCTCTCTTCATGTCTTCTGCCATTTCTTAATAGGTTGTTTGTTTTTTATATGTTAAGCTTGATAAGTTCTTTACATATTGTGGATACTAACCCATTATCTGATATGTCATTTGCAAATATCTTCTCCCATTTTTAAGGTTATGTTTTAGTTTTGTTGATTGTTTCCTTTGCTGTGCAGAAGATCTTATCTTGATCAAGTCCCAAAGTTCATGTTTGCTTTTGTTTCCCTTGCCTCCAGAGAAATGTCTAGTAAGAAGTTGCCCTGAATGAGGTCAAAGAGGTTGCTGCTAGCGATCTCCTCCAGGATTTTGTTGGTTTCCTATCTCACCTTTAGGTCTTTCATTGATTTTGAATTAATTTTGTGTATGGTATAAGAAAGTGGTCCAGTTTCATTCTTCTCCATATTGCAGTCCAGTTTTCACAACATTTGTTGAACAGACTGTCTTTTTTCCATTACATATTCTTTCCTGTTTCATCGAAGATGAGTTGACCACATAGTTGTGGGTCCATTTCTGGGTTTTCTATTCTGTTCCATTGATCTATGTATCTGTTTTTGTGTCAGTACCAAACTATTTTGATGACTACAGCTTTGTAATATAGCTTGAAATTTGGAATTGTGATGCCTCCAGTTTTGTTTTTTTTTTCAGGATTGCTTTGCCTACTTGGGGTCTTTTGTGGTTCCATACAAATTTTAGGATTCTTTGATCTAACTCTGTGAAGAATTCTGGTGTTATTTTAATTGCCATTGCATGAAATGTGTAGATTTCTTTGGGTACTATAGATATTTGAACAATGTTTGTTCTTCCAATCTATGAGCATAGAATGCTTTTCCATTTCTTTGTGTCCTCTTCATTATCTTTCATAAGTGTTCTATAGTTTTCAGAGTACAGATCTTTTTATCTCTTTAGTTAGGTTTATCCCTAGGTTTCTCACTGGTTTTGGTGCAATTGTAAATGGGATTGATTCCTTTATATTTTTTTCTGCTGCTTTGTTATTGGTGTATAGAAATGCAAGAGTTCTACACATTGATTTTATATCCTGTGACTGCTTAATTCATGTATTACTTCTAGCAATTTTTTCATGTAGTCTTTTGGGTTTTCTACATACAGTATCATGTCATCTGCAAACAGTAGAAGTTTGACTTCTTTCTTGCTGATTTGTATGCCCATTATTTCTTTTTGTTGTCTGATTCCTGAGTCTAAAATTTCCAGTATTATGTTAAATAGTAATGCTGAGAGAGGGCACCCTTGTCTTCTTCTTGACTGCAGGGGAAAGTTTCCTAGTTTTTCCCCATTGAGGCTTATATTAGCTGTTTCTCATATATGACCTATATTATGTTGAGGTGTGTTCCCTTCAAACCTAGTTTGTTGAGGGCTTTTATCAAGAATGGATGTTGTACTATATCAAGTGCTTTTTCTGTGTCTATTGAAAGAATCATATGGTTTTTATCCTTTCTCTTATTGATGTGATGTATCACACTGATTAATTTGAGAATATTTTACCATGCTTGCAACCCAAGAATAAATCCCACTTGAAAATGGTGAATGGCTTTTTACATGTATTGCTGGATTCTGTTTGGTAGTATTTTGTTGATGATTTTTGCACTTACATTCATCAGAGATATTGTAGTTCTTGGTTTTTTTTGTAGTGTCTATCTGGTTTTTGTATCAGGGTGATACATAGGCCTCATAGAATGAATTTGAAAGTTTTCCTTCTATTGGAAACGTTTGAGAAGAATAGATATTAACTCTTCTTTAAATGTCTGGTAGAATTCCCTTGAGAAGCCATCTAACCCACGACTCTAGTTTGCTGGGAGAGTTTTGATTACTGATTCAATTTCTTTGCTGGTTATGGGTCTGTTCAAATTTTTTATTTCTTCCTGTTTCAGTTTTGGTAGTTTGTGAGTTAACTCTTCTGCCCCCTTTTCTCTCTGTTTCCTAGGATCCCCATAATGAGTATATTTGTTCTTATGATGGTGTCTCACAATCCCATATGCTTTCTTCTTTCTTTTTATTCTTTTTTCTTTGACTAGATACTAAAGAGGTCCATCTTCAAGTTCACAGATTCTTCTGTTTGAATCAAGTATATTACAAAGGCTCTCTATTACATTTTTCATTGCATTCATTGTATTCTTTAGCTCCAGTATATTTCTTTTGTTCTTTGAAAAATTATTTCTATCTCTTTGCTAAACTTCTCATTTTGTCCATATATTGATTTCATAAGTTTTTTGAGCTGTTTGTGTTCACTTGAAAATCCCTGACCTTTATGAAAATAATTATTTTGAATTCCTTGTCAGGTAACTTGTAGACCTCCATTTCTTTTGGGTCAGTTACTGGTAATTATTTTGTTGCTTTGGTGGTATCATATTTCTTTACTTTTTCAAGTTTCTAGTGGCCTTGTGTTGATGTCTGTACATTTGTGGGAGAAATCACCTCTTCAGTGGGGAAATACTTTCACTGGCAGGCGGTTGTAAGGCAGTTGTTGGTGAGTGCAGTATACCTGATTCTGGGAAAAGTACAGTGGTATAGTATTTATGCAGCTCCATTACCTTTAGTCATGTCAGTGAAGACTGAAGGTTTTCAGTGACCAAAGCTGTGGGTGTCTACAGTGGCGGTGGCAACTAGGGATGCTGTGATACTTGGTGGCAAGGGTGCTGGCGTTCTCTTCTTTTTGTCCATAGGAGGAGATTCTAGCCCAGAATATCCTCCTGGAATTGGGTCTAGAACAATGGCACCCAGAGCAGCAGTCAAACTGGGGTCTTGTGCTCAGGAACGTGCATACTACTATGTTACCTAAGGCCTGGGATACAGTTACACTTGCTGTTGTGATGGCATGGGTGTTTGAGGCAGAGGCATGTGCAGATTATTCATGGAAATGATCTCTGAGTAGCTGGGGCTCCTTCCTAGGGGAAGGGAGGCAGAATGCAGCAGAGCATGGGCCCAGGGATGAAAGGTGCAGTCATGGCCTGGGCTTAGGGGGCAGGATGCAGAGGCAGTGCAGCCCTCATAGTGGAAGGTCATAATCATCACTCAGGCCTTAGGGAACAGAGTGTAGAGTAGCAATAGTGTAGCAACGTCCACAACTTAGACCCTAGCGGGTGGGGCACAGAGCAGTGACAGTGCAGCACTGGTAATGGTGGGCCAAAGCCCTGACTCAGAACACAAGGGATGGGGCACAGCACGGCAGCAGCTCTAGCCCTAGGGAGGAGATGCAGCAACAGGAACCCTGGGCAGCTACATCAACTGTGTTCAGTGTTGGTAAAGTCTGTGGGGTTCTTGGTAGCAAGACTGGAGATGTTCCAAGCAATGATGGAGATTTCTGGACTCCCTCTATTTCCCTTTTCCCCATGAAGTGAATTCTTCTAAGGGGATCCTGCTTGGTGCTGAGCTGCTTTGGACTTGTGAATAGGATGACGCAAGTACAATCTTTCCTATTCTTTTCTATCAGCCATCCTCAGTTTTTGTGCTCCACAGGGTTTCCTGCTACTACTGCATTGTAGTCCAGAGCTTTCAGAACTATTTTTTTAGTGGTCATCTCTCCTTTTTCTGAAAGACACAATTATTGGAATCTCTGAGTCTATCATCATACTAATTTCACCTCCCAACTTTTTTTTTTTTTAGGTTCAACTAAGCATTTGGTCTTACAAAACTATCATAGGCTACATTTAGGTATATTCAGAGGCTCTGAGACAGGCACCAGAGCTTGCCATGTGTTGCTTTTTTGTGGAAGTAAGTTTTGTAGGAGTCCCTACCGTAGTTTAAACAGTCACTTTGGTGCTATTTTCTCTGATTCTCCAAGTAAAAGCTCAGTTTCAAGGAAATGGAAATTAACATTAATGGGTGAAATGTAGAAGCTTCTCTGGTTTAAAAGACTCATGATCCTTGGAAGTTTGATACAAATCCATATCTTCCAGGATTCTCACAAGGAAGTTGTCCAGTTATGAGTCCCACACTAAGGAAATCCAGAGCATATGGCTTCTCATGAGGTATTTATAGTTCTCCAAGTCCAGATTCAATTTACCAATCAACGTTCATTTTAACCTTGGTAAATGTTGCTTAATAACATAGTTGATACATACCTCTTTTATTTATTTTCAGAGCTAGACAACTAACTGAAGGTAAAATTCTCATGCAGGGAGAATTTGACTCTTTACTGATTTTCTACCTTCCATGACCTTTCCTTAACACTTTTAAAATAGGAAAAGATAAACTATTATATTGTATAATCAATATAACTTATCATTCAATGAGACTTCTTAATGTTCCTTATATCCCTGAACCAGATGGACTTTTATTTAAAAAAAATTTTTTTTAATGTTTATTCTTGAGAGAGAGACAGAGTGTGAATGGGGGAGGGCCAGGGAGGGAGGGGGACGCAGAATCTGAAGCAGGCTCCAGGCTCTAAGCTGTCAGCACAGAGACTGACACGGGGCTCGAACTCACAAACTGTGAGATCATGACCTGAGCTGAAGTCTGATGCTTAACCGACTGAGCCACCCAGGTGTCCCAACCAGTTGGACTTTTCTTTAGCCAATTAGTTTTTTTGGGGGGGTGGGGGGTGATAAACAACAGAAATTTATTTCTCATAGTCTGGAGTCTGAGAAGTCCAAGATCAAGGCACTAGCAGATTTGATGTGTGGTGAGAGCTGCTTCCTGTTTCATAGATGGCTGTCTTCACGCTGCATTCTCACATGGTGGAAGGAATAAGAGAGCTCTCTACAGCCTATTTTATAAGGGCATTGTCTAGTTTGTTCATGTTGCCACTACAAAATACCATGGACTGTGTGGCATATAAACCTAGAAACTGACTTCTCACAGTTCTGGAGGCTGGGAAATCCAAGATCAAGGCACCAGCAGATTTGATGTCTGGTATGAGCCATTTCCTGGTTCATAGATGGCTGTCTTCATGCTGTGTCATGGCAGAAGGGGTGAGGGAGCACTTTGCAGTCTCCTTTATAAGGACACTGATTCCACTCACAAGGCCTCCACTCTCAAAACATAATCACCACCCAAAGGTCTCACTTCTTAGTACCATCATATTAGTGGCTAGGATTTCAACATACGAATTGTTGGGGAGACACAAACATCCAGTCTATAATAGTCAATCTCTAAGTCAGACCCAGGGGAAGAGTAGGATGTAGATCTGGAGGAAAAATACCAGAAACTCTATAATATGGTCCATCCATTGTGATCCTCAGCATGCACTCTTGTTCTTAATTCAAATGAAAACTTTGTGTCACAAACACATATCAACCATTTTATTCTGATTGAAATCCATTCATTCACGTTCTCACCTGAAAATTGGCCATGTCCTGAGTGTTCTTCTGATATACTATCACCAAAGCAGAACTTTCCAGGCATATCTTCCATTGTTGCACACTCTTTGTACTTCCCTTTTTAAAAAATGTTTTTACATGAATGAATAAAAGATTAGATAGTTTTTAATCTTCTCTAATTCATATTTTTAAAAAGTTGATTGTGTGCAATTTACTGTCATTTGTAACACTATGTGTAGTATAGTTCATAAATAATTTTGTTTCACTTCTCAAGGCAGAGCTGTTGAGAGTCACTGTCCTAAAAAGTACACAGGTTAGGGGGCATCGATTATAACACTGGATGTCAACAGTTTTCTTGTTAATAAATAGACAAAAGTTGAAAAACATGTTGTGCTCTGGATCTGGGATTGTTTGAAGCCCCCATTATCCCAATTAGTTTTTTTTAAAGGTTTATTTCTTTTTTTGAGAGAGAGAGAGCATGAGCTGGGGAGGGGCAGAGAAAGAGGGAGATAGAGAATCTGAAGCAGGATCCACACTTGACAGCAGCAAATCCAATGAGGGGTTCCAACTCATGAACCTTGAGATCCTGATGTGAACTGAAGTTGATGCTCAAGCAGCCACCCAGGTGCCCCAGCCAATTATTTTTTATTTTTATTTTTTATTTCATTTTTTTAATGTTTGTTGATTTATTTTTATTTATTTTTTATTTATATTTTTATTTATTTATTTATATTTATTTTTATATATTTCTTTCTTGTTTTCTTATTTTTTATTTCTTTATTTATTTTTAATATGCTTTATTGGCTAACATACAGTGTGTACAGTGTGCTCTAGGTTTTGTGGGTAGATTCCCATGATACATTGCTTGCATACAACACCCAGAGCTCATCCCAACAATACCCCTCCTCAATGCCCACAACCCATTTTCCCCTCTCCCCTACCCCTCCCATCAACCTTCAGTTTGTTCTTTGTATTTAAGAGAATCATATGGTTTGCCTCACTCCCTGTTTGCAACTATTTTTTCCCCTTCCTTCCCCCATGGTCTTCTGTTAAGTTTCACAAGTTCCACATATGAGTGAAAACATGATATTTGTCTCTCTGACTGACTTACTTCACTTAGCATAATACCCTCCAGTTCCATCCACGTTGCTGCAAATGGCAGGATTTCATTCTTTCTCATTGTCAAGTAGTATTCCATTGTATACATAAACCACATCTTCTTTATCTATTCATCAGTTGATGGACATTTAGGCTCTTTCCATAATTTGGCTATTGCTGAAAGTGCTGCCATAAACATTGGAGTTAATGTGCCCCTATGAATCAGCACTTCTCTATCCTTTGGATAAATTCCTAGTAGTGCTATTGCTAGATCGTAGCATAGTCCTATTTTTAATTTTTTGAGGAACCCCCACACTTCTCCAGAGTGGCTGCACCAGTTTGCATTCCCACCAGCAGTGCAAGAGGGTTCCCGTTTTTCCACATCCTCGCCAGCATCTGTTGTTTCCTGATTGGTTCATTTTGGCCACTCTGACTGGTATCTCAGTGTGGTTTTGATTTGTATTTCCCTGATGAGGAGCGACGCTGAGCATCTTTTCATGTGTCTATTGGCCATCTGGATGTCTTCTTTTGGAAAAGTGTCTATTCATGTCTTCTGCCCACTTCTTCACTAGATTATTTGTTTTTCAGGTGTTGAAAATTTTGCATTCTAACCCTTTATCTGATATGTCACCTACAAATATCTTTTCCCATTCTGTTGGTTGCTTTTTAGTATTATTGATTGTTTACTTTGCAATGCAGAAGCTTTTTATTTTGATGAGGTCTCAATAGTTCATTTTTGCTTTTAATTCCCTTGCCTTTGGAGATGTGTCGAGCAAGAAATTGCTGCGGTTGAGGTCAAAGAGGTTGTTGCCTGTTTTCTCCCCTAGGGTTTTTATGGTTTCCTGTCTCACCTTTAGGTCTTTCATCCATTTTATTTTTGTGTATGGTGTAAGAAAGTGGTCTAGTTTCATTCTTCCGCATGTTGCTGTCCAGTTCTCCCAGCACCATTTGTTAAAGAGGCTGTGTTTTTTCCACTGGATATTCTTTCCTGCTTTGTTAAAGATTAGTTGGCTATACATTTGTGGGTCCAATTCTGGATTCTCTGGTCTTTGTGTCTGCTTTTGTGCCAATACCACACTGTCTTGATGACTACAGCTTTGTAGTAGAGGCTAAAGTCTGGGATCATGATACCTGCCACTTTGGTTTTCTTTTTCAACATCACTTTGGCTATCCAGGGTCTTTTGTGGTTCCATACAAATTTTGTAATTGTTTTTTCAGCCTTAAGAAGAATGCTAGTGCAATTGTGATTTGGATTGCATTGAATGTGTAGACTGCTTTGGGTGGTATTGACATTTTAACAATATTTATTCTTCCAATCCATGAGCATGGAATGTTTTTTCATTTCTTTGTGTCTTCTTCAATTTCCTTCATAAGTTCTCTATAGTTTTCAGCATACAGATCTTTTACATCTTTGGTTAGCTTTATTCGTAGGTATTTTATGGTTCTTGGTGCAATTGTGAATGGGATCAGTTTCTTTATTTCTCTTTCTGTTGCTTCATTATTGGTGTATAGAAAGGCAACCAATTTCTGTACATTGATTTTGTATCCTGCAACTTTGCTGAATTCATGTATCGATTCTACCAGATTTTTGGTGGAGTCTTTGGGTTTTCCATACAGAGTATCATGTCGTCTGCAAAAAGTGAAAGTTTGACTTATTCTTTGCCAATTTGGATGCGATTTATTTCATTTTGTTGTCGGATTGCTGATGCTAGGACTTCCAACACTATGTTAAACAATAGTGGTGAAAGTGGACATCCCTGAAGTATTCCTGATCTCAGGGGAAAGCTCTCAGTTTTTCCCCATGAAGGATGATATTAGCTGTGGGCTTTTCATAAATGGCTTTTATGATGTTTAGGTATGTTCCTCTATCCTGACTTTCTTGAGGGTTTTTATTAAGGAAGCTGTATTTTATCAAATGCTTTTTTTTTTTTTTGCATCTATTGACAGGATATGGTTCTTATCCTTTCTTTCATTAATGTGATGTATTACATTGATTGATTTGCAAATATTGAACCAGCCCTGCAGCCCAGGAATGAATCCCACTTGATCATGGTGAATAATTCTTTTTAGATGCTGTTGAATTCGATTTGCTAGTATCTTGTTGAAAAGTTTTGCATCCACGTTCATCGGGGATATTGGCCTGTAATTCTCTTTTTTTTGTGGGGTCTCTGTCTGGTTTGGGAATCAAGGCAATGCTGGATTCATAGAATGAGTCCGGTAGCTTTCCTTCTGTTTCTATTTTTTGGAAGAGAAGCTTGAGAAGGGTAGGTATTAACTCTGTTATAAATGTCAGGTAGAACTTCCCTGGGAAGCCATCTGGCCCAGGACTCTTATTTGTTGGGAGATTTTTGATAACTGATTCAATTTCTTCACTAGTTATGGGTTTGTTCAAATTTTCTACTTCTTCCTGTTTGAGTTTTGGTAGTGTGTGGGTGTCTAGGAATTTGTCCATTTCTTCCAGGTTGTCCAGTTTGTTTGCATATAATTTTTCACAGCATTCCCTGATAATTGCTTGTATTTCTGAGGGATTGGTTGTAATAAATCCATTTTCATTTGTGATTTTATCTATTTGGGTCCTCTTTCTTTTCTTTTTGAGAAGTCTGGCTAGGTGTTTATCAATTTTGTTGATTTTTTTTAAAAAAACAGCTCTTAGTTTCAATGATCTGTACTACTGTTTGTTTTTTTGTTTTGTTTTGTTTTTTGGGGTTTTTTGGTGGGGAGGATTCTATATTGTTTATTTCTGCTCTAATCCTTATTATTTCTCTTCTTCTGCTGTTCTTGGGGCTCCTTTGCTGCTCTGCTTCTAGTTCCTTTAGGTGTGCTATTAGAGTTTATATTTGGGATTTTTCTTGTTTTTAAGATAGGCCTGGATTGCAATGTATTTTCCTCTTAGAACTGCCTTTGCTGCATTCCAAAGGGTTTGGACTGTCATGCTTTCATTTTCATATTTTTCCATATACTTTTTAATTTCTTATTTAATTGCCTGGTTGACCCATTCATTCTTTAGTAGGATTTTCTTTAACCTCCATGCATTTGGAGGTTTTCCAAGTATTTTCCTGTGGTTGATTTCAAGTTTCATAAGATTGTGATCTGAAAATGTGCGTGGTATGATCTCAGTTCTTTTATATTTATTGAGGGCTGTTTTGTGACCCAGTATGTGATCTATGTTGGAGAATGTTCCATGTGCACTCGAGAAGAATGTGTATTTTGCTGCTCTTGGATGAAAAGTTCTGCATATATCTGTCAACTACATCTGGTCCATTCAGGGCCATTGTTTATTAATATTTCTGCCTAGATGATCTGTCCATTGTTGTAAGTGAAGTATTAAAGTCACCTGAAATTACTGTGTTCTTATCAATAAGATTGCTTATGTTTATAATTGTTTTATATATTTGGGTGCTTTCAAATTGGATGCATAATCATTTATCGTTTTTAGTTCTTGATGGATAGACCCCATAATTATGATATAATGTCCTTCTTCATCTCGTTACAGTCTTTACTTTAAAATCTAGTTTGTCTGATATAAGTATGGCTACTCCAGCTTTCTTTTGACTTCCAGTAGCATTATAGATGATTCTCCATCCCCTAACTTACAGTGTAAAGGTGTCCTCAGGTCTAAAATGGGTCTCTTCACATCACACAATCACCTTGCTGCTGATTACATGGCCTGGGGTCTCTGCCTTCTCCCCTTCTCCTCCCCCTGCCTCCCTGCCTGCCTCCCTCCCTCCCTCCCTGCAACAGCCCTCCAACTTGGGGTGGCTTGCTAGAGTAGGTGTGAAGGTTTCAGGTCACAGCCTGTGGGACTACTGTTGGGTGTGTGTGGGTGCTCCAGCTGCACCCCTGCTTTTTTTAAGTCTTAAATGATGCCCCCCCACCACACCCCCCCCCCAAGCCATTGTCCCTTCTTCACTTTCCACCACCACCCTTGGCCGAAGCATAGATTGTAACCCCCTCTGCTCCCCTCTGAAATTGGCCTTTGGTGAGGAATTCAGGGCTCTCCCCATATCTTCTCCCCCACCTTAATCGAGGGGTGCTGCTTTTTCCTTCCTCCTCCTCAACTCTCTTTTTGTACCATCACCACCCAACACTTTCCACAATACTTCCTTGCTTTGGCCAGAAGCCATCAGGTAAGTTTGGAAAGAGTCTCTGACTTCCCTCATTTAGTTTTGGAACCACATTTACTCACTCTCCACCAGCCTGGGAATGAATATTGGGTCCTCAGCCCTGCCACCCTCTGCTGTCATCGTCAGCTGATGCGGTTTTTTAGCTCAGGTTTTGATAAAGTGAAAAGAACAGTCACAAGGGGTACTCACACCTGCCAGCTCTCAAAGTTCTTGGTGGTTAAACTTGGAGAAAGGCCACAGAAGATACTTGTAAGCACACATGATCCCTCTGAATGAATTTTCTTTTCCTGTAATTGCTTTTGCTTTTAAAAATTGAAGAAGTTTTACACAGGGTTCTCATGTGGTCATCTTGCAATCCATTTGGGTCTAGTTTGGAATGTGGCAACTGGAACAAAAAGAACCTTGAATTCGGTGCATACTTTGGTTTTGGTGCTGCTGTTTCTCACGGTCTTCAGCAGGGATTGAAAAAGAACTCGGTGTGCACAGCAGATCCCTGAAATTGGCGGGCTTGACTTCCTGGCAAATTGCTGCGTTTTTCCACTTTTCTGTTCAGGACCACTAAATGCTGAGATGTGGATGCATACCGAAATAAAAGCGATTCATTGTGTTATAAATAAATAAATAAATAAATAATAAAATAAAATAAATAAAATAAAATAAAATAAAATAAAATAAAATAAAATAAAATGGGTCTCTTGTAGACAGCAAATAGATGGGTCTTGTTTTTTAATCCATTCTGATACCCTAAGTCTTTTGATTGGAACATTTAGTCCATTTACATTCAGCGTTATTATTGAAAGATATGGATTTAGTTTCATTGTGTTATCTGTAGGTTTTGTGCTGTAGGTTCAATGCTCAGAGACATTATAGTGATGTCTCTGTCCCTTTGTGGTCTTTGCAACATTCCACTCACAGAGTCCCCCTTAGGATCTCTTATAGGGCTGGTTTAGTGGTGATGAACTCCTTCAGTTTTTGTTTGTCTGGAAAAACCTTTATCTCTCCTTCTATTCTGAATGACAGGCTTGATGGATAAAGGATTCTTGGCTGCATATTTTCCTATTCAGCATATTGAATATTTCCTGCCACTCCCTTCTGGCCTGCCAAGTTTCAGAAGATAGGTCTGTTACTACCCTTATGTGTCTACCCATGTAGGTTAAGGCCCATTTGTCCCTAGCTGCTTTCAGAATTCTCTCTTTACCTTTGTATTTTGTCAGTTTCACTATGACATGCCATGCAGAAAATCGATTCTTGTTATGTCTGAAGGGAGTTCTCTCTGCCTCCTGGATTTCAATGTCTGTTTCTTTCCCCAGATTGGGGAAGTTCTCAGCTATGATTTGTTCAAGTACACCTTCCACCCTTTTCTCTTCTTCTTCTTCTGGGACTCCTATGATACAGATATTATTATGTTTCATTGAATTACTTAGTTCTCTAAGTCTCCCCTCATGCTCTAGAATTTTTTGTCTCTTTTCCCAGCTTCATCTTTTTCCATAATTTTATCTTCTATTTCACTTATTATCCCCCTCTGCCTCTTCAATCCTCGCTGCCACCACATCTAGTTTATTTTGCACCTCATTTACAACATTTTTTAATTCATGGTTTCTTGATCTCTGCAGGAATAGATTCTCTGCTGTCTTCTATGCTTTTTTCAAGCCCAGTGATTAATCTTATGACTATTATTCTAAATTCTTGAACAGCTATATTGTTTATATCTGTTTTGATCAATTCTTTAGCTGTCATTTCTTCTTGGAATTTCTTTTGAGGAGAATTCTTCTGTTTCATCATTTTGGTTTTCTGTCCCTTATGTGTTTTAAAAGCTTGTTATGGGCAAGCACTACTATATTAAAGAGGGGTCATACACTGTCCAGGACCTGGCCATTCAGGAGATGTTTTTGGAATGTGTTATGTGCTCTCTCTTGTTTGAACTCTGGTTGTTTTATCTCCCTATTCGTAGTGATGTTTTGGGCCCTCCACCAGGTGTGCTTTGATTTGTTCATTGAAGTAGCCCTGGAAAAAAAGTTAAAAACAAAAAAACCCTGTAAACAAACCAAAAAAAATGGGGGAGGGAGTGAAGTGTTGGTCAAGAGGCCTCATCCCATACAAAGAGAGAAATAACAAGGGTAGGGAAAAAGAAAGGAAAAGAAAATTGACTAGGCAGAGAAACCATATGGCTTAATCCAGAGAGAGAGGGGGGAAAGTAAAGAAGGAGATATAGAATAGGTATAAAGAGAATAGATTAAATATGTCTGCTTAAACAAACCAACAACCAGAATAACCAGACTGGAGGAGGAAAGAAATACAAAGGATAAAAGGAAGAAAAAAAAAATATATATATATATATATATACATACACAAATTAAATTAGAAAATGCAAAACCACTTGGTGCCTTGGAACCAGTGGCAGTGCTGGTCTGGAGGAGGGGCTGTCTGGTTGGTCAGCGTCAGGTAGATATCCACTTAACAGGTGCTGAAGGGAGTGGTTTGGTGTAGGCAGGTCCTGCCTCCACCGTGGGTCTGCTGTCCATTCCCTGAAGCACCACTCTGTTGATGGGGAGAAAAATGGTGACACCCAGTCTCTCCTCCCCAGATTGGGTGTCCCAAACCCAATCCTGAACTCTGTCCTGAACTCTGTTCAGGCAGCCCTCCAGTGCTGTGCAAGCACAAATAGGTCCGTTTTTTGTTTGTTTGGTTGGTTGGTTTTGTTTTGTTCTTTGGCTCCACAGTCTCCTGCACCTCCCTGAAGCTCACCTGGGATTCAAACCCAGATGTTCTAAAGGATCCTGCTCCACGCACCCTGATTCCAGGGAAGTGCCACTCCACCCTACCAATAAATGGCCCCTTACTGGTGGGCACAGGCATGGTCCTTTGTCCTTTGAATGGTTATATACCTTCTTCCCACAGCACTCAAGGGAGGGGGTTGCTTTCTCCCACTGCAAACTGCACTTCCGAACCAGTTACTGAGCCCGGAGCAGGCTCCCCTCCTCCCCAGGTGTGCAAACTGGACACCCAGCCCCAGTCCAGAGAAAGCCCCACAGTTAGAGATTGGATCTTTCTCCGTTTTTTTTTCTGACCCCCTGCCCATGGTTTTTCTCTTGTATAAACACAGTCCTGCACTTCCACAGCCTCTCTTTCTCTTCCCTTTGCCTCTCTGCAGAAGGGGGATCCCTCCCCTCTGTGCTTACACCACCCATTTTATCTTTCCGAGTTCACAATCATGCACATATAGCCTACCAGGTTGTCCCCATCGGCCCCTGGAGACATCTCTGTCACTCTGCAGCCCAGACTCTTGAAATTCAAAGTCCTCTGGCCTCTAGACTGCTGTGTTTGAGGGACGAGGGAACTTCAAGTCCCCCTACTTCTCCACCATGTTGGATTTCACACACCAGCTCCCACCACGACTCTTCTTGGGCAGCAGACAGCCTCGTTGGGAGCCATGCTCTCAAGTCTCCAGCTCAACCACTCCACCTACATCAGAACAGGAGCCCCCTACTTACATAAATCTCAAGTAAATCTTACCTGCGGCAGTGAGGAGCCTCACAGGCCTGCAGCCTGGCTGCAGGGCAGAACCAGCCAATTAGTTTTTAAAGTGCCCATAGATCTTTGTATCCTAGGGATCAAGTGTAAGTTTACATCAGATAACAAAAATAACAGTTTTCACTCTTTTCAGTAAAAGAATTTTTTTCATATATCATCAGCATATTAGGGGTTTTATTCAGTCTGAAAGCAGTCTTAGTCACTCAAAAAAGTTTTGTTCATAGTCTCTTGGCTTAAGTTTTTTAAAAAGTTGATTACTTGAAATCATTTAAGAAATGTTTGCACTCCAGGGAGAGGGGTTCAGAATGGCAGCATAAGAAGTTCATTCTGTATAAACGGATGGGCCTTGGGTATTAAACTAAGTGTAATAAGTCAGATGGAGGACAAATACCACATGATTTCATTAATGTATGGAATCTAAAAAAACCCAAATAAAAGACAAATAATATAAAAACAAACTCAGATACAGAGAACTGCTTGATGATTACCAGAGGGGAACTGTGTTGAGGGTGGGCAAAATGGGTAAAGGGGGTATATTTATGGTAATAGATGGTAACTAGACTTTTTGTGGTGATCACTTTGTAGTGTATACAGGTATTGAATTTTAATGCTATACACCTGAAACTTATGTTATTTACAAATTTTACTCCAATAATAAAAAAATATGCTTGCATTCCCATCAGTTGTCAGTAGATGACAGCATAGGACATTAGTCACACTCCAGTAGAGAGAGAGTCATTATATATGAACATACACCAGCTGATTTTGTTGATATGTTTCCAGCCTGTCTGTGTGTGAAATTAAGCTACAAATCAATGACAATGAGACACCTTTTTAATTCTACTCCTGCAACTAATATAACACTCTATGTTAACTAACTAGAATTTAAATAAAAACTTGAAAAAAATATAGTGGACTGCTTAAGGAAATGTAAAAGCACACAAAAATACTAATTCAAAGGGATACATGAACTTCAATGCTTACAGCAACATTATTTCCAAGAGTCAAATTATGGAAACAGCCCGAGTGTTCAGGAACTGATGAATGGATAAAGAAGTTGTTGTATATATACACAGTGGAATATTACTCAACTGTAAAAAAGAATGACATTTTCCCATTTGCAGTGACATGGATGGAGCGAGAGACTATTATACTAAGTGAAATAAGTCAGAGAAAGACAAATACCATGTGATGTCACTCATATATACTCATATATGAAATTTAAGAGACAAAAAAAAGAGTAAAGGTGGGGAGAGAGAGGAAAAAAAAACCCAAGAAACAGACTCTTAACTATAGACAACAAAATGATGGTTACCAGTGGGGAGGTGGTGTAGGGATGGGTGAAATAGGTGATGGGGATTAAGGTGCACACTTATGTTGAGCACTGGGTGTTGTATGGAAGTGCAGCATCACCATATTGTACACCTGAAACTAATATTACACTGTACGTTAGTCAACTGGAATTTAAACTTAAAAAAAATAAAAAGTATAAACATTTAAAAATTAAGCAACATATTGCAAATGACCACTAGTTCAAAGAAGAACTCACAGTGAAAAGTAGAAACTATTTTAAGTTTAATAATAAAAACAATTTCAAAATTTGTGGGACACATCTAAAGCATGGTTTAGGAGGAAAATGTAAAGCTTTAAACATACCTGTTTTAAGAGAAGAAAGTGAAGTCTACAATTCCACATCCAGAAAAGGAGAAAGAAAGCCAATTAAATCTAAAGAAAAATAGAAGAAAGGCAATGATAAAGAGCAACAATCAGTGAACAGAAAACAGACACATAATAGAGAAAATAAACAAAGCCAGAAGTTTAGTAAAACAATGACTCTTCTAGCAAGACTTATTAAGGGAAAAAAAAGAGAAAAACAACTTTTCAATACCTGGAGCAAAAAGTGACATCTCTAACAGGAGGTATATGCCTTGGAGGGGCATGAGTTTTGAAAACCAGGATGATTCTTAACTCAATGTGAGTCTTATTTTTTTACACATGAGCTGATACCTGGGGAGACAGAGAAACTAGCTCCTGTATGGTTGTGTGGACTGCTGCAAGAACTACGGCTAATTTTACTCCTGCAGAAGAAGTGTATTGACAGCTGTTTCACTATTCCTATATCATTGTGGGTTTTTGTTTGTTTTTTAATATAATTTATTGTCAAATTAGCTAACATACAGTGTATACAGTGTGCTCTTGGCTTTGGGGGTAGATTCCTGTGATTCATCACTCACATACAACACCCAGTGCTCCTCCTAACAAGTGCTCTCCTCAATACCCATCACCCATTCCTCCCCCTCCCGTGTCCCCCCATCAACCCTCAGTTTGTTCTGTGTATTTAGAATTCCTCATGGTTTGCCTCCCTCTCTGTTTGTAACTATTTTTCCCCTTCCCTTCCCCCATGGTCTTCTGTTAAATTTCTCAAGTTCCACATATGAGTGAAAACATATATTTGTCTTTCTTTGACTTATTTCACTTAGCATAATACATTCTAGTTCCATCCATATTATTGCAAATGGCAAGATTTCATTCTTTTTGATCACCGAATAGTATTCCCTTGTATACATATACCACATCTTCTTTATCCATTCATTAGTTGATGGACATTTGGGCTCTTTTCACAATTTAGTTATTGTTGAAAGCACTGCTATAAACATTGGGGTTAATGTGCCCATATGAATCAGTACTCCTGTATCCTTTGGATAAATTCCTAGTAGTGTTATTGCTGAGTTCTAGGGTAGTTCTATTTTTAATTTTTTGAGGAACCTCCACACTGTTTTCCAGAGCGGCCACACCAGTTTGCATTCCCACCAACTGTGCAAGAGGGTTACTGTTTCTCCACTTCTATATCATTTTGAATAGATCCCTGCTAAGGAAATGTAGCCTCTGTTGTGTGTTGGCAAGACATGAAACTTATAAGACTGAGGCTCATAGGGAAAAAATGGTTTACCAAAATTCCCAATATGTATGGGAATGGGCAGAGGCTACTAGTATGAGCCACAAAGTGTTCCCAGTGGCCTGCTCAGCAAAGGACCTCAGCAGGTTGTGTTGCTGAAGAAACCAATGTCTAGCACAGCTACCTCAAACACCCCCACCATTTTTGACTCAGAGTTTTCACCCCATAGATTTTCGCATTTGCAAATTCTAGCTGCCCAAATCCCTCTTGGATCCCTTCCCCCATTCCCACTAGATCCCATGAACCACACTTGTAGCCCATAGTCTCTGTGATGGCAAGATGTCAGCCTAGACCATGACAGCTGACCCTACCACCATAGGCACATTTGAGACTAGCCCTTCCAGTTGTACAACTATATAGCTATACATGTCACTGGCCTGGCTGCCATCACCAGACTATATTGCCATGTGCATACCCATGGCAAGACCCTGGACCCACAGGAGCAAATGCCAACAGCCACGGCCTACATAGCTGTTTGTGGACCCAGACTGGTCCCATCTCCTGTCACTGGCCTGTATTGCTGTGCTCAAATACAGCTAACCCATGCAGCTGTGCACCTGCACTAATCCAACTTGACTCCAATTACCAACTTCCACTGCCATATGCACACCTGTGGCAAGACCCAGTAGCCACAGAAGTGCACACCCACAGCCAGAGCCCCCATAGCTGCAAGTGTGACTGAAGTTGACCTCAGCCCTTGCTCCTTGCCCAACACCTTGCCAATTCATGTATGTCTGCAACTACTCCTGCCACTACACAGCTGAGTGTGTGCATAAGACAACTCCAACTATAACCCCCACCTGGCCTATAGCAGCTAGACCAGGAGGCAACACTAAGGATACAAGCAACACTTGTAGCTACTGCAGACCCCCCCACAGAACTTATGAAGAACCACGTATTTGCTGATGTTGTGGATTCCAGCAGTCTGAGTCAATGAGACATCACATCTACCCCAGTCTAGGAGCCAGCACACACTTCTGCATGTGGCACTCTGTATCACTACCTGGGGTCACTACCTACAGCACTCTCTATTGTGCCCCAACCCACACGTGAAGGTCTTTCTTTACTGAAGTCAGTCCCTGAAGTATGGTAGAGGTGAATGCTTCTTCAAATATGTGGAGGTATGTAAAGATATGTAAAGATAAAGGCATTACAAAAGTCAGAGAAACACATCATCCCTAAAAGAACACAGTCAACTTCTAGTAACTGACCCCAAAGAAATAGAAATACATAAATTGCCTGACAAACAATTCAAAATAATTATTTTAATTTTTTTTTATCTTTGAAGGAGAGAGGGACAGAGCATGAGTGGGGGAGGAGCAGAAAAAGAGGGAGACACAGAATTCGAAGCCGGCTCCAGGTTCTAAGCTGTCAGCACAGAGCCTGATGTGGGGCTCGAACCCACGAACCATGAGATCATGACCTGAGCCAAAGTCAGACGCTCAACCGACTGAGCCACCCAGGTGCCCCTCAAAATAATTATTTTAAAGATGATCAGAGAGCTACAAAAGAACATAGATATACAACTTAACTGTATCAGGAAAACAATAAAAGAGCAAAATGAGATAGAAAACAAACAATAAAAAGCAAAAAGAGAACATAAAAAAAGAACCAAACAGAATTCTAGAAGTGAAGAATACAAAGACTGAACTAAAGAGTTTAATAGAGAGCTTCAACAGCAAACTGGACCAAACAGAAGAATTAGTGAACTAGAAAACATTTGAAACTATCCAGTCAGAAGCGAAAAAAGTTTAAAAAGTGAAGAAAGCCTATGGGACTTATGGATGTTGTTAAGGGAAACTGCATTATTGGAGTCTCAGAAGGGCAAGAGTGGAAGAAATGAGCAAAAAACTTATTTAAATAAGAGCTGAGAATTTCCCAAAAGTGGTGAGAAATTTGGCCATCCAAATTCATGAAGCTTATAGGTTCCCAAATTCAATCAAAGAGATCTTCTCCAACACACATTATAATACAACTGTCAAAAATCAAAGAGGGGCACCTGTGTGGTTCATTTGGTTAAGCGTCTGATTCTTGATTTGAGCTCAGATCATGATCTCACAGTTTCATGAGTTTGAGCCCTACATCAGGCTCTGTGCTGGCAGTGAGGAGCCTAGTTGGGATTCTTTCTCTCCATTTTTCTCTGTCTCTCCCTCAATCATGCTGTCTCTGTCTCTCTCAAAACAAAAACAAAAAACAAATAAACTTTAAAAAATCAAAGACAAAGAGAATATTGAAGGTAGCAAGAGAAAAGAAGATTGTCACTTACAAGAGAACTCCCATAAAGCTACTAGTGGAATTCTCAGCAGAAATCATACAAGCCAGAAGAGAATGGGAGGATATATTCAAACTGCTAATTAATTAATTAATTAAAAAAAACTGCCAACCAAGAATACTTTATTTAGCAAAGATATCAGAAATAAAAGAAAATAAAGACTATCCAGAAAACAAAAGTTAAAGGAGTTATCACCACCAGATCCGCATTT
Organism: Panthera leo; assembly: GCF_018350215.1. NCBI lineage: Eukaryota > Metazoa > Chordata > Mammalia > Carnivora > Felidae > Panthera > Panthera leo. Next base: position 94,265,079 of record NC_056686.1, read on the forward strand.
CAGGAAATGCTGAAAGAAGTCCTTAAACCTGAAATGATCGGAAGCTATCAGTAACATAAAAACATGAAACTCTAAAACACACTGATGAGGGTAAGTATATAGTTAAAATGGGAATACTCCAATGCTATAATATGATGATATGTTAATCACTTAACTCTAGTACACTTAACTAACTAAAGTACAAAAGTACTCAAATAGCTATAGCTACAATTTTTAATGGATACACAATATAAGAAGATGCAAACTGTGATACCAAAAACAAAAACACTGGGAGAAGGAGAGAAGGGTAGAGTTTTTGTATGTGATTGAAGTTAACTTGCTATCAACTTAAACTGTTATAACTATAAATGTTTATGTAAGACTCAGGTAACCACAAAGGAAAAAAATCTATTATAGATACAAGATAAAGAGAAGGGAATCAAAGCATACCACTATGGGGGTGCTCGGTGGCTCAGCGGGGTAAGCACCTAACTCCTGATTTTGGCTCAGGTCATGATTTCATAGTTTGTGGGATCAAGCTCCATGTTGGGCTCTGTGCTGACAGTGCAGATTGTCTCCCTCTCTGCCCCTTCCCTGTGCACACACTCTCTCTCTCAAGATAAATAAATAAACTTTAAAAAAAAGGATACCACTATGAAAAATCATCAGTGCAAACAGAAAGAAAATGAGACAGGATGATAGGAACAAAAGAACTACAGACAGCCAGAAAACAGTAAGTTGGTATTAGAAAGAGCTTCACTATCAAAAATTACTGTAAGTGTAAATGGGTTAACTTCTCCAATCAAAGTTAAAGAGTATCTCAGTGGGTTTAAAAAACAATACCCAACAGTATCCTGAAAACAAGAGACTCACTTAATTTTAAGGACACAATAGGCTCATAATGAAGGATTGGAAAAAAGTATTCTATACAAATGCAAACCAAAACAGAGCAGCCATAGTTATACTTCTATCAGACAAAATAGATTTTAAATGAGAATCTGTAATAGGTGACAAGGTATCTCATTATATAATGATAAAGATGTCAATTCACCAAGAGATTATATTGATTGTACATATACATGCACCCAACATCAGAGAATCTAAATATATTAAGTAACAACTTACATCAGAAGAGAAATAATAACATGAGAATAGTAGAGGACTTCAATACTTCACTTTCAACAATGGATAGGTCATCCAGACAGAAAACCAATAAGGAAGTGTTAGATTTGACCTATACTTTAGATGAACTGGACTTAACAGATTTATACAGAGCATTAAGTGCACAAAGAATATTCTCAAGAGTAGATCATGTGTTAGGTCAAAACACAAGTTTCAGAAAATTTAAAAAGATTGTCTCTTCTGACCACAACCTAAAAAAATCGCAAATATGTAGAAATTAAACAATATGCTCCTGAACAACAGATCAAAGTAATCAAAAGTAAAACCAAACAATATCTTGAGGCAAAGGAAAAAGAAAATAAAACATAACAAAACTTAAGGCATGCAGCAAAAGCAGTTGTAAGAGGGAAAATTATAACAATAAATGCCTACATTTAAAAAAAGATCTCAAACAATCTAACTTTATACTGCAAGGAACTAGAAAAAGAACAAAGTAAGCCCAAAATTAGAAGAAGGAAGAAAATAACAAAGCTCAGAGCAGAAATAAATGAAATAGAGAAAAGAAAATATAAAACAAAGGGTTGTTTCTTTTAAAAGATAAACAAAACTAAAAAACCTTTAACTAGACTTGGCAAGAAAAAAAGAGGACTCAAATAAACAAAATTACAAATGAAAGAGTTGTTATAATAAATACCACAGAAATACAAAGGTTGATAATAGACTATTATGAACAATTATATATTAACAAATTGGACAACCTACAAGAAATGAATGAATTTCTAGAAACATAAACCTACCAGAATCATGAGGAAATAGGAAATATAAACTGACCAATAATGAGTTAGAAGATTGAATCAGTAATAAAAAACAACCCAACAAAGTAAAACCCAAGACCAGATGGCTTCCCTTGTGAAGTTTACCAACTATTCAAAGAATTAACACTGACCCTTCTCAAAATTTTCCAAAACTTGAAAAAGAGAAGACACTCCCAAATTTATTTTACAAGGCTAATACTACTCTGAAACCAAAGGCAGATAAAGACACTACAATAATATGAAAATCCCTTACAGATCAATATCCCTGATGAACATCAATGCGAAAATTATCAACAAAATATTATCACATTGATTTCAACAGCACATCAAAATATTCCCACACCATGATCAGGTGGGATTTATTACTGGGTTTCAAGGGCGGCTCAACAAATGTAAATCAATTAATGTAATATACAATATAAATGGAAGATAAAAATCATATGATTACCCTAGTAGATGCAGAAAAAGTATTTGACAAAATACAACATCAGTTGATGATAAAAATACTAAGCAAATTAGGTACAGAAGGAAAATACCTTATAAGGACAACTATATATGACAAACCCACAGCTAACATTATACTCAACAGTGTAAGGTTGAAAGCTTTTCTTCTAAGATCAGGAACAAAACAAGGACACCTACTCTCATCACCCCTATTTAACGTAGCACTTGAAGTTCTAGCCACAGCAGTAATCAGGAAGAAGAGGAGAAGGAAGAGGGGGAGCAGAGGGAAGAGGAGGGAAAGGAGGGGAAGAGGAGGGAAAGGAGGAGGAGGGGAAAGAGGAGGGGGAAGGAGGAGGAGGAGAAATAAAAGGCATACAAATCATAAAGAAGTGTACCTGTCTTTGTTTGCAGATGATATGATCTTATATGTGGAAAATCCTAAAGACTACCAAAACACTTTTATTTTTTTTGAAATTTATTGTCAAATTGGTTTCCATACAACACCCAGTGCTCATCTCAAAAGGTGCCCTCTTCAATACCCATCACCCACCCACCCCCTCCCTCCCACCCCCCATCAACCCTCAGTTTGTTCTCAGTTTTTAAGAGTCTCTTATGCATTGGCTCTCTCCCACTCTAACCTCTTTTTTTTTTTCCTTCCCCTCCCCCATGGGTTTCTGTTAACTTTCTCAGGATCCACATAAGAGTGAAAACATATGGTATCTGTCTTTCTCTGTATGGCTTATTTCACTTAGCATCACACTCTCCAGTTCCATCCACGTTGCTACAAAGGGCCATATTTCATTCTTTCTCATTGCCATGTAGTACTCCATTGTGTATATAAACCACAATTTCTTTATCCATTCATCAGTTGATGGACATTTAGGCTCTTTCCATAATTTGGCTATTGTTGAGAGTGCTGCTATAAACATTGGGGTATAAGTGCCCCTATGCATCAGTACTCCTGTATCCCTTGGGTAAATTCCTAGCAGTGCTACTGCTGGGTCATAGGGTAGGTCTATTTTTAATTTTTTGAGGAACCTCCACACTGTTTTCCAGAGTGGTTGCACCAGTTTGCATTGCCACCAACAGTGCAAGAGGGTTCCCGTTTCTCCACATCCTCTCCAGCATCTATAGTCTCCTGATTTGTTCATTTTGGCCACTCTGACTGGCGTGAGGTGATATCTGAGTGTGGTTTTGATTTGTATTTCCCTGATGAGGAGCGACGTTGAGCATCTTTTCATGTGCCTGTTGGCCATCTGGATGTCTTCTTTAGAGAAGTGTCTATTCACGTCTTCTGCCCATTTCTTCACTGGGTTATTTGTTTTTCGGGTGTGGAGTTTGGTGATCTCTTTATAGATTTTGGATACTAGCCCTTTGTCCGATATGTCATTTGCAAATATCTTTTCCCATTCCGTTGGTTGCCTTTTGGTTTTGTTGGTTGTTTCCTTTGCTGTGCAGAAGCTTTTTATCTTCATGAGGTCCCAGTAGTTCATTTTTGCTTTTAATTCCCTTGCCTTTGGGGATGTGTCAAGTAAGAAATTGTGACGACTGAAGTCAGAGAGGTCCTTTCCTGCTTTCTTCTCTAGGGTTTTGATGGTTTCCTGTCTCACATTTCAGGTCCTTTATCCATTTTGAGTTTATTTTTGTGAATGGTGTGAGAAAGTGGTCTAGTTTCAACCTTCTGCATGTTGCTGTCCAGTTCTCCCAGCACCATTTGTTAAAGAGACTTTTTTCCATTGGATGTTTTTTCCTGCTTTGTCAAAGATTAGTTGGCCATACGTTTGTGGGTCTAGTTCTGGGGTTTCTAGTCTATTCCATTGGTCTATGTGTCTGTTTTTGTGCCAATACCATCCCGTCTTGATGATTATAGCTTTGTAGTAGAGGCTAAAGTCTGGGATTGTGATGCCTCCTGCTTTCCACCAAAACACTTTTAGAACAAATAAATTCAATAATGTAGCAGGGTACAAAATTAACCTAGAGAAATAACTTGAGTTTCTATACACTAACAACAAAATGTCTGAAAAATAAATTAAGAAAGCAATATCATTTACCACAGCATCAACAACAATAAATTATTTAGGAATAAATTTAAACAAGGAGGTAAAACATCTATATGCAGAAAACTATAAGACATTGATAAAAGAAATTGAAGACAACACAAATAAATGGAAAGATAGTCTATGTTCATGGACAAAAAGAGTCAATATTGTTTAAATGTCCATATTACCTACAGCTATCTAAATTCAATGCAATTCCTACCAAAAGTCTAATGGCATTTTTTACAAAAATAGAAAAAACAATTCTAAAATTTGTAAGGGAATCACAGAAGACCCTGAAGAGTCAAAACAATCCCAAGAAAGAAAAGAAAAGCTAGTCAGTACACTTCATCATTTGAAACTATGGTAAAAGCTATAGTAATCAAAACAGTATAGTACTGGCAAAAAATAGCACATAGACAAATGAAACAAAATAGCACAGAAATAAACCCTCTTATATATGTACATATACAATCAACTAGTATTTGATAAGGAAGCTTAGAATATGCAACTGGGAAAGGATAATCTATTCAAGAAATGGTTTTGGAAAACTGGAAAACCACATGTGGAAGAATAAAATTAGATCAATATTTTAAAGCACTTACAAAAATTAACTCAAAGTAGATTATAAACTTAAACATAAGACTTGAAACCACAAAATATAATATTTCTCCTAGAATATAGGAGAAAAATCCTTGAAAATAGTCTTGGCAATGAGTTTTTGAACATGACATCAAAAGTAAAGCAATAAAAGCAAAAATTAACAACTGGGATTGTATCAAGCTAAAATGCTTTTGCACAACAAAGGAAACAATCACAAAAATGAAAAGGCAATCCATGCAATGAGAGAAAATAACTGCAAATTATATATCTGTTAAAGGGCTAATATCCATAATAGGCAAAGAAGTCATACAACTCAATTGCTGAAACCAACACTCAAATGGTCAAATGACCTGAAAAGACATTTTGGAGAAGAAGACATAGAAATGGCTAACAGGACATTGGCCTGTAATTCTGCTTTTAAGTGGGGTCTTTGTCTGGTTTTGGAATCAAGGTAATGCTGGCTTCATAGATGAGCCTAGCAGTTTTTCTTACATTTCTATTTTTTCAAACAGGTTCAAGGGGAATAGGTATTAACTCTTCTTTAAGTGTCTGGTAAAATTCCCCTGGGAAGTCATCTGGCCCTGAACTTTTGTTCATTCAGAGATTTTTTATTACTGATTCAATTTCTTTGCTGGTTATGAGTCTGTTCAAATTTTCTATTTCTTTCTGTTTCAGTTTTGGTATTTTGTGAGTTTCTAGGAATTTGTCCAATTCTTCCAGATTGCCCAGTTTGTTGGCATTTAATTTTTCATAATATTCTCATTGTTTGTATTTCTGTGAGTTTGTTATTTCTCCTCTCATTTGTGATTTTATTTGGGTACTTTTTGTTAAATCTGGTTAGGGGGTTATCAATTTTATTATTTTTTTTCAAAGAACCAGCTCCTGGATTCCTAGATCTGTTCTACTGTATTTTCACTTATATATCATTTTTCTCTAATCTTTATTATTTCCCTTCCTCTGCTGCTTTAGGTTTCATTTGTTCTTTTTCCAGCTCCTTTAGGTATAAGTTTACATGCTTATTTGAGACATTCTTGCTTCTTGAGATAGGCTTGTATTGCTATATACTTCTCCCTTAAGACCACTTTTGCTGCATTCCCAATGTTTTGGGCTGTTGTGTTTTCCTTTCATTTGTTTCTATGTATTTTTTAAAATTTCTTCTCTGATTTCTTGGTTGACCCATTCATTCTTTAGTTGGATGTTCTTTAACCTCCGTGTATTTGTGGTCTTTCCAATTTTTTTTCTTGTGGTTGACTTAATTTCACAGTGTTGTAGTCAGAAAATATGCATGGTATGATATCAATCTTTTTGTATTTGTGGAGGCCTTATTTGTTTCCTTAGTATGTGATCTATTCTGAAGAAAGTTCCATGTGCTTTGAAAAGAATGTGTATTCTGCTGCTTTAGGATGAAATGTTCTGAATATATCTGTTAAGTCTATTCGGTACAGTGTGTCATTCAAAGCCATTGTTTCCCTGTTGTTTTTCTGCTTAGATAGTCTATCCATTGCACTAAGTGTGGTGTTGAAGTCCCCTACTATTATTGTAATATTATCAATGAATTACTTTGTTTGTTGTTAATTGTTTCATACATTTGGTTGTTCCAAGTTGGCATAAATGTTTATGATTATTAGATCTTGTTGGATAGTCCCCTTTATTATGATATAGTGCCATTCTTCATCTCTGTTACAGTCTTTGGTTTAAATCTATGCTGTCTGATATAAGTATTGCTACTCTGGCTTTCTTTTGATGTCCATTTCCATGATAAATGTTTCTCTACCCCATCACTTTCAATCTTCAGGTCTCTTTAGGTCTGAAATAAATATCTTAGAGGCAGTGCATAGATGAATCTGGGGTGTTTTTTTTTTATCATTCTGACACTCTATGCCTTTTTATTGTTTAGTCCATTTATATTCAGAGTATTTATTGATACATATTCAGTATCATTTTATTACTTGCTTTGCCATAGTTTCTAGAGGTTTTCTCTGTTCCTTTCTCATCTTTGTCGATTTTGGTCTTTCTGTCCCACTCAGAGAGTCCCTTTAACATTTCTTGCCAGACTGGTTTACTAGTCATGAACTCCTTTAGTTTTTACTTGTCTGGGAAACTCTGTCTCGCCTTCTATTCTGAATGATAGTCTTGCTGGATAGAGTATTCTTGGCTGCAGATTTTTTCCCATTTGGCATGTTGAACATACTATGCCACTACCCTCTGGCTGGCCAAGTTTCTGTGGAGACATCTGCTGCTAACCTTATTGGTGTTCCCTTGTAATTTAGGGACTTCTTCAGTTTTTCCGATTTTAGGATTTTTTCTTCATCTATTTTGCAAATTTTACTACAATATGTCTTGGTGTTTGCCTGTTTTTGTTTATTTTAATGGGAGTTATCTGTTTCCTGGATTTGGATATCCATTTCCTTCCCCAGATTAGGGAAGTTTTCAGCTAAATTTCCCCAAATAAACCTTTTGCCCCTCTTTCCTTTCTTCTTCTGGGACTCCTATAATATGAATGTTAGTATGTTTGATGGAGTCACCAAGTTGTCTCTCTTCTTTCATGACCCAAGATTTTTCTTTGCTCTTTTGTTCATCTTCATTTGTGCCCATAATTCTATGTTCTATATCACTTACTCGTTCCTCTGCTTTTCCTTCCTTGTGGCCATTAATCTGCTTCATTTCAAATCTTGGTTACTACATTTTTCATTTTGGCCTGATTGGTTTTTAGCTCTTTTATCCCTGTGGTAAGGGTCTCCCTCATGTCTCCTATGCTTTTCTCAAGCTCAGCTAGTATCCTTATAATTATTGCTTTAAATTCTGGATCAGGCATATTAATTATATCTTTTTTGATCCAATCCCTGGCTGTGACCTTTTCTTGTTCTTTCTTTTGGGATGAATTCCTCCATCTAGGCATTTTGTCTAGGCATCTGTCTTCTATATGTTAGAAAATCCTGTTATGTTTCCTGCTCTTGAGAGTAATGGTCTTATGAGAAGAGGTCATATAATGTCCAGTGCCTGGCACTTTGGGGAGTGTCTCTGGTGTGTGCTGCAAGTACTCTGCTGCTGGTTTCAGCTGCTCTATCCACCAGGTCAGTCTTCTGCAGAGTTTCTCCTTGCCAGCAGTGTGGAGTGTTTGTACTTTGGCCAGTTCATGCCGAGTTTTAACTATACGTGCTCTAGTCTGCTTGCTAAAAGAGACCCAATGGTATTTACACTAGAACTGAAGCTTTGCAGAACTCAATGGTAGTAGATGTGGTGCATGCAGGGGTTTGTGCTGGTCTTATGGGGGAGAGGCCTTCTATGCTGGTCCTAAGGCACACTTGGCTGAGCAATGCAGTACCAGCAGAGCACAGGGAGGGCAAGACTTGGTATAAGCAGGTGAGGCGGCCAGTGTTGGCTTTGTGCTGTTGACTGAAGTTGGTTTATGCTGAGGGGTGGGGGAGATAAATGGTGCCAGCCTGCCCCTTTGTCCCTGGAGATGGTAGTCCATCCTTGCTGAATTCAGGAGAATTCAAAAGTTCCAGCCAAAAGTTCCTTACCCAGCAAGGCTGCCATCCAGAATAGGAGAGATAAGGAGATACTCTATGTAGAAAACCCAAAAGACTCCACCAAAAAATTTCTAGAACTGATACAGGAATTCAGCAAAGTCACAGGATATAAAATCAATGTACAGAAACCAGCTGCATTTCTATACACCAATAATGAAGAAGCAGAAAGATAAATGAAAGAATCAATCCCATTTACAATTGTACCCAAACACATAAGATACTTAGGAATAAACCTAACCAAAAGATCTGTATGTGGAAAAATATAGAATGCTTATAAAAGAAATTGAAGAAGACACAAAGAAATGAAAAAACGCCACATGTTCATGGGTTGGAAGAACAAATATTGTTAAAATATCTATACTAGCCACAGCAATCTACACATTCAATGCAACCCCAATCAAAATAACACCAGCATTCTTCACAGAGCTAGAACAAACAATTCTAATATTTGTATGGAACCAAATAAGACACTGAATGGCCAAAGAAACCTTGAAAAAGAAAAACTGGAGGCATCACAATTCTGGACTTCAAGTTGTATTACAGAGCTGGAATCATCAAAACACTATGGAACTGGCACAAAAACAGACACACAGATCAATGGAACAGAATAGGGATCCCAGAAATGGACCCACAAACCTATAGCCAATTAATCTTCAACAAAGCAGAAAAGAATATCCGATGGAAAAATGACAGTCTCTTCAGCAAATGGTGCAGGGAAAATTGGACAGCGACATGTAGAAGAATGAACCTGGACCACTTTCTTACACCATACAAAAAACAAACTCACAATGGATGAAAGATTGAAATGTGAGACAGGAAACCATCAAAATCATAGAGGAGAAAACAGGCAACCACCTCTTTGACCTTGGCTATAGTGACTTCTTACCAGGCATGTTTCTGGAGGCAAGGGAAACAAAAGCAAAAAGGAACTATTGGGACCTCATCAAAATAAAAAGCTTCTGCACAGCAATGGAAACAATCAACAAAACTAAAAGTCAACCATCAGAATGGGAGAAGATATTTATAAAAGCCATATATGATAAAGGGTTAGTATCCAAAATATATAAAGAAATTATAAAACTCAACACCCCAAAAAATAAATATTCCAGTAAAGAAATGGGCAGAGACATCCAGGTGGCTAACAGATACATAAAAAGATGTTCAATATCACTCATCGTCAGGTAAATACAAATCAAAACCACAATGAGGTACCACTTCACACCTGTCAGAATGGCTAAAATTAACAACTCAGGAAACAGATGTTCATGAGGACGCGGAGAAAAGGGAACACTTTTGCACTGGTGGTGGGAATGCAAACTGGTGCAGCCACCTTTGGAAACAATATGGAAGTTCCTCCAAAAAGTCAGAACTACCCTACAACCAAGCAATTGCACTGCTAGGTATTTATCCAAGGATACAAAAATGCTGATTGAAAGGGGCACAGGCACACCAATGTTTATAGCAGTGCTATAAACAATAACCAAATTACAGAAAGGGCCCAAATGTCCATCAACTGATGAATATATAAAGATGTGGTATGTGTGTGTGTGTACACACACACACACACACACACACACACACACACACAAAATGAAATATTACTCAGCAATCAAAAAGAATTATATCTTGTCATATGCAACAATGTTGTTGGAACTAGAGTGAATTATGCTAAGCGAAATAAGTCAATCAAAGAAAGACAAATATCATATGGTTTCACTCATATGTGGATTAAGAAACAAAACAGATGAACTTAGGGGATGGGAAGGAAAAATAAAATAAGATAAAAACAGAGAGGGAGGCAAACAAGAGAGTCTTGAATATAGAGGACAAATTGAGGGTTGCTGGTGGGGAGGTGGGTGGGTGGATTGGCTAAATGGGCAATGGGCATTAAGTAGGGCATTTGTTGTTATGAGCACTGGGTGTTAGATGTAAGTTACAAACTAGACTATGTTACATTTTATTTACTGTTAAATAGGGAACCGGGAGATCATGACCTGAGCCGAAGTCAGACACCTAACCAACTGAGCCACCCAGGTGCCCCTGCAGGGTTTTTTTTTAATGTTTTTTTATTTATTTTTGAGACAGAGAGAGACAGAGCATAAGCAGGGGAGGGGCAGAGAGGGAGGGAGACACAGAATCTAAAGCAGGCTCCAGGATCTCAGCTGTCAGCAGAGAGTCAGATGCGGGGCTCAAACTCACAGACTGTAAGATCATGACCTGAGCTGAAGTCGGACACCTAACCAACTGAGCCACCCAGGAGCCCCAGTTCTCTTTTTCAATAAAGTCTCCACGTGGTTTTGGAATCAAGACAATGCTGGCCTCATAGAATGAGTTTGGAAAATTTCCTTCCATTTCTATTTTTTTGGAACAGTTTGAGAGAAATAGGTATTAACTCTTCTTTAAACATTTGGTAGAATTCCCCTACAAAACCATCTGGTCATGAACTTTTGTTTGTTGGTGGATTTTTTGTTACTGATTCAATTTCTTTGCTGGTTATGGGTCTGTTCAAATTTTCTATTTCCTTCTGTTTCAGTTTTGGTAATTTGCATATTTCTAGGAATTTGTCCATTTTTTCTAGATTTTCCAGCTTTTTGGCATATAATTTTTCATAATATTCTCTTATAATTGTATTTTTGTGACATTATTTCTTCTCTCTCATTTGTGATTTTATTTATTTGGGTCTTTTTTCTTTTTGATAAGTCTGGGTAGGAATTTTCAATTTTATTCTTTTAAACAACAAGCTCTTAGTTTCATTGATCTGTTCTACTAGGTTATTTTTGTTTGTTTCTATATTGTTTATTGCTGGTCTAATCTTTATTATTTCCCTTCTTCTACTGGCTTTAGGCTTTATTTGCTGTTACTTTTCTTGTTCCTTTAGTTGTAAAGATAGGTTGTGTATTTAAGACTTTTCTTGCTTCTTGAGCTAAACTTGTATTGCAATATACTTCCTTCTTAGGACTGCCTTTGCTGCATTCAAAAAATATTGGACTGTCATATTTCATTTTCATTCCCTTTCATGTACTTACCAATTTCTTCTTTAATTTCTTGGATAACCCATTCATTATTTAGTAGGAATTTCTTTAACCTCCATGTATTTCTGATCTTCCCTCATTTTTTCTTGTGGTTGACTCCAAGTTTCATAGTGTTCTGGTCTGAAAATATGCATGGTATGATCTCAATCGTTTGTAGTTATTGAAAGCTGATTTGTGACCCATTATGTGATCTATCTGGAAAATGTTCCATGTGCACTCAAAAAAATGTGTATTCTGCTGCTTTAGGATGAAATGTTCTGAATATATCCATCCCATGGTTAAGTCCATCCAACCCAGTATATTATTCAAAGCCATTGTTTCCTTGTTGATTTTCTGCTTAGATGATCTGTCCATTGCTGTACATGAGGTGTCAAAGTCCCCTACTATTATTGAATTATTTTCAATGAGTTTATTTATGTTTGTGATATATATATATATATATATATATATATATATATATATTCGGGTGTTCCAATTTTGTGGTATAAATATGTACAAATGTTAGATCTTGATGGGTAGGCCCCTTAATTATGATATAATGCCCTCCTTCATCTCTTGCTAGTCTTTTTTTTTAAGTTTATTTATTTATTTTGAGAGATACAGAGAAAGCATGAGTGGGGGAAGGGCAGAGAGAGAAAGAATCTTAAGCAGGCTCTGCACTGTCAGCATGGAGCCCAATGCAGGGATCAAACTCACGAAACTGTGAGATCATGACCTGAGCCTAAACCAAGAGTCAGACACTTAATTGACTGAGCCAACCAGGTGCCACTTTTGTTACAGTTTTGTTTTAAAGTACAGTTTTTCTGATGTACGTATGGGTACTCCAGCTTTCTTTTGACATCTGTCAGCATGACAGATGATTATCCACTCCCTCAGATTCCATCTGCAGGTGTCTTTAGGTCTAAAATGAGACTCTTGAAGGCAGCATATAGATGGATCTTGTTTTTTTAATCTATTCTCATACCTTCTATCTTTTGATTGGAGCATTTAGTCCCTTAACATCCAGAGTGATTATTGAAAGATATGAGTTTAGTGCCATTGTGTTACCTATAAAGTAGGTGTTTCTGGTGATGCTCTCTGTTCCCCTCTAGTCTTTGTTGCTTTTGGTATTTTTCCCCCCACTCCAAGAGTCCCCCTTAAAATTTCTTGCAGGGCAAGTTTCATGGTCATGAACTCCTTTAATTTTTGTTTGCCTTGGAAACTCTTTTTTTTTATTGTTTATTCATGTTTTTGAGAGAGAGAGAGAGAGATGCACACACAGAATCTGAAGCAGTCTCCAGGCTCTGAGCTGTCAGCACAGAGCCTAATGCACAGCTTGAACTCACAAGGAGCCATGAGATCATGACCTGAGCTGAAGTTGGATGCTCAACTGACAGCCTCCAAGGTGCCCTGGGAAACTCTTTCTCTCTTTTTCTATTCTGAATGACAGCCTTACTAAAGAAATCTTGACTTGATCCTTTTCTCATTCATCACGTTGAATATTTCCTGCCACTCCTTTCTGGGCTGCCATGCTTCTGTGGACAGATCTTCTGTGACCTGATCTGTCTTCCTTTGTAGGATGAGAACTTTTTTCCCCCTTGCTCTTTTCATGATTCTTTCCTTGTCAGTTTATTGTGTGAATTTGACTATGATATGCCTTGATGGTGTTCAACTTTTGTTGTATTAAATGGGAGTTCTCTGTGCTTCTTGGATTTTGATGTCTGTGTCCTTTCCCAGGTTAGGGACATTTTCAGCTATAATTTTCTCACAGAAACCTTCTTCCTGTTTTTCTCCCTTAATCTTCTGGGACTCTATGATATGAATGTTCTTCCTCTTAATAAGTCACTGAATTCTCTAAGTCTTGTATTATGATCTTTTTGCCTTTGTTTCTGTCTTCTTTTCAGCTTCATTATTTTCCATAATTTTATCTTCTGTATCACTGTTCACTGCTCTGCATTGTCCATCCTCACTGTAATGGCATCCATTCAAGATTGTATCTCAGTTATAGCATTTTTTTTGTGTGTGTGACTAGGTTTTCTTTTATCTCAGGGATGAAAGAATGGGATTCTCTAGTGTCCTCTATTCTTTTTTCAACCCCAGGTACTATTCTTATAAGCATGGTTTTAAGTTCTAGTTTAGACATCTTACTCATACCTGTGCTGATTAAATTCCTGGACATCATTTCTTCCTGTTCTTTCTTTTGCTTTTTGGGAACACAGCTCAAGATCATAAATCAAGATCATCAGGGAAATACAAATCAAAACCATGATGAGATACCACCTCACACCTGTCAGAATGGGTAAAATTAACAATACAAGAAACAACAAGTGTTGGCAAGGAAGCAGAGAAAGAGGAACCCTCTTGTAATGCTGGTGGCAATGCAAACTGGTGCAGCCACTCTGAAAAACAGTATGGAGGTTTCTCAAAAAGTTAAAAATAGAACTAGCCTACAATCCAGCGATTGATTAGGTATTTAACCAAAGGATACAAAAATACAGATTCAAAAGGGTAAATGCACACCGATGTTTATAGCAACAATATCAACAATAGCCTAACTAAACAGAGAGCAAATGCCCTTAGGCTAATGAATGAATATGAGATATATGTATGTATATATGTCTTACTATATATATATATACATATACATATATATGTATATATATCATACACACACACACATACACAGAGAATGGAATATTACTCAGTCATCAAAAAGAATGAAATCTTGCCATCTGCAATGATGTGGATGGAGTTACAGTGTATTATGCTAAGCAAAATAAGTCAGTCAGAGAAAGACAAATACCATATGATGTCTCTCATATGTGGAATTTAAGAAAAAAGCAGATAAACATAAGGCAAGGTTGGGAAGAAAGGAAAAAGAAAAGAGAGACAGGGAAACAAACCATAAGAGACTCTTAATGATAGAGAACAAACTGAGGGTAGATGGAGGGAGGAGGGTGTGGGATAGGCTAGATGACAGGTGACAGGTATAAGGAAGGCAACTGTTGTGATGAGCACTGGGTACTGTATGTAAGAGACCAATCACTGAATTCTACTCCTGAAACCAATATTGCACTCTATGTTAACTATCTAGAATTTAAATAAAAATTTAAAAACTAAATAAAATAAAATAAAATAGGATAAATAAACATGAGCCAACTATATGTTGTCGAAGGAAAAACATTTTAGATACAAAGACACAAATAGAGTAAAAGTAGAAAGGATGAAAAAGACATATTAGGCAACCACAGGAAATCTGGAATACAAATGTAAATATAAGATAAAATAGACCTTAAAACAAAACAAAATAAAACAAAAATTATTAAGAAGAAAATATTATAATTATAATTGGGTCAATTTGTCAGGAAGATAATTTTAAAATATAAACATACATATACCCAATAACAGAATATGAAAATATATAAAGAAAAAAAGAAAGAAAGGGAGAATACGTGCAAACAATAATAGTTGGAGACTTCAGTGACACACTTTCAACAATGAACAGGACTAGTTCAACTGGAAAGATGGTGAAATAGAAAGACCCTAAGATACAACCCTCATCCCACAGATACAACTAGATAACATAGGTGTAAATAACCCAGAAAACCACCTGAAGACTGGCAGAACAAACTCCACAAGTAAATGTAAAGAAGAGGCAACATTGAGTGTAGAAAGGGCAGAGACCCAGGGGGGAGTTAAACAGACCAGTGGGACTATCTGCAGGAAAGAGGCACACACAGGTGCAGTCAGGGAAGGGAAACAGACTGTCACACCAGGAAACCCACACGGGGAAGATGAATCTCCATAAAATTTGGCTTTGAAAACAAGAATGGCCAAATTTCATGACTTTTAACAACCAGTGGGACTTAAAACCGTAATTTAAAAAATCAGTGGTCTCAGCTCTAGGAGAGCTGAGAGAACAAGAGGAAATTGAATCCCTGCCCCTAAGGAGACAGCACAAGAAGCACCCCCCAGAGTACAGCAAAGAAGCAGAAGTTTGAAAAATGCCTGGGACATATGGAAGGGAGAGTAGCTTACTAAACGCAGAGCATATCCTAGGGGGACAAAGATCATTGGGACACTCCTCCAGGAACAAAGGAGCTGGCAGGTGCCATTTCTCACCCCCACACCCCAACATAAACACGCAACTACCTGTAGAAACCAGTGTGGTGCTGACACTTGTTACCAAAATTGATAACACCAAGTGTCCTGCTAGATACACCTCCTCACGCTTTGGCAGATCTTTCCACTAAACCCAGGCCTGCCGCAGTCCCTGCACTGAGCTCCCCTCACAGAGGACTGGATCACAAACCCTGCTAACACGGCATGCCACACCCCTCCACATGTTACTATCTACCTCCTCCAATACACTCTTGCCGGAGACATTCCAAAGTCATACTATACCTGGCAGTGTATAAACAGCCCCAACAGAGGCTGGCACCACTCCAAAGTGATTCCTGCCCTGGGGAGAGAGAAAGATAACCACACACACTAGTTAGACTTTGATCATAGCAAAGGACACAGGGTAGACAGTTGGTCTGACTTCATTCTGTGCCCTCCAATGAAAACTTCTCAGGTTACAACACAAGGAAAGCACGTGGCAATTTGGTGCTACTGCATTATCTGACAAATGCCTGTCTGACTCAACTCAAGTCCAAGGCAGCCCCAAATTGGCCCACTAACACTACAGGGACCAGACACTGCCCAGAACAAGCAAAGAGAACTGCTGACGACTGTACTGAAAGAAAAAGCAGCTAAGCCACAATAGTACGGGGGCACACAACACACATAGGAGACACCCACAAAGTGCCAGACTCCACTGAACAAAGGACACTTCAATGCAGAGCACTACAGAATCTCTTCTTCATAAGGGCACTGCTTTCAAGAGCAGGAGACATAACTGGATTTCCTACCATACAGGAACAGACACAGCGTTAAAGAAAATGAGGACACAGAGGAATATGTCCCCAGTGAAAGAATGGGACAAAATTACAGCAAGACACTAAGGGAAATGGAGATAAATAGTATGCCTGACAGAGACTTTAAAGTAATGATCATAAATACTCACCTGACTTGAGAAAATAGTGGAGGACATCAGTAAGAATCTTAAAAAGGAGATGAAAAAGAACCAATCAGAAAAGAACACAATAAATGAAACTAAAAATATATTTGATGGAGTAAATAGAAGACTAAAGAAAGCAGAACATATCAATGACCTGGATGGCAGAGTAATAGAAAGTAATTAAACAGAGCAAGTGAGAGAAAAAAACATGCAAAATGAGAATGGACTTAGGGAACACAGTGACACAATCAAGTGTAATAACATTCACATCATAGGGGTACCAGAAGGAGAGAGAAATGCGGGAAGAAAATTAATTTGAGTAATAATAAGTTCCCAAATCTGGGAAAAGAAACAGAAATGCAGGTCCAGGAGGCACAGAGATACACCCCACGAAATCAACTCGAGGAGGTTTACACAAAGACACATAATAATTAAAGCAGCAAAAGGTACCAATAAAGAGAATTTTAAAAGCAGCAAGAGAGAGAAAAAAAAAAGTTACATACAAGGGAAACTCCACCAGGAGATCAGCTGATTTTTCAGCAGATACTCTGCAGGCCAGAAGTCTGTGGCATGATATATTTTAAGTGCTAAAAGGAAAAAGTTTGCAGCCACGAATACTCTATCCAGCAAGGTGATAATTCAGAATAGAAGGAGAGATAGAGTGTGTCATACAAACAAAAGTTAAAGGAATTCATGATGATTAAATTAATCCTACAAGAAATGTTAAAGGGGACTCTGAGTGGAAAAGAAATTCCATGAGCAAGAGTATGAAAAAGTGGGAAGCAAAAAAAAAGCAGTAAAAATAATGTATCTGTAAAAATCAGTAAAGGGACTCACAAAATAACAGGTTGTAGAAGCTGACACCTATACCCAAAATGAGGGAGAGAGGGAGGAGTAAAGAATAGGCACAAAGTTAAGCAACCACCAACTTAATATAGACTTCTATATATGTATACATATTAGATTATATACAAACCTAATGGTAACCACAAATAAAAAGCATTAATAAATATTAAAAAAAGAGAAATCCAAGTATATCACTAAAAAAAAAAAAAAGACAACTTATAGTAAGAGAAGACAGCAAGGGAAGAAAGGAACAGAGAAGAACTATAAAAACAACCATAAACCAAGTAACAAAATGATAATAAATACATACCTGTCAATAATTACTTTGAATGTAAACGGACTAAATTCTCAAATTAAAGGCATATGGTGATGGAATGGATAAAAAAATAAGACCCATCTATATGCTGCCTATAAGAGATTAATTTCACATTAAATTAATGTGATTGAAAGTGAGAGGCTATAAGGCACCTGGGCGGCTCAGTTGGTTAAGTATCTGACTTCAGCTCAGGTTCATCTCGCAGTTTGTGAGTTTGAGCCCCATGTCAGGCTCTGTGCTGAAAGCTCAGAGCCTGGAGCCTATTTCGGATTCTGTGTCTCCCTCTCTCTCTGCGCCTCCACTGCTCACATTCTGACTCTCTCTTTCTCTCAAAAAGAAATAAACATAAAATAATGTTTTAAAATAAAGTGAGAGGATAGAGCAAGGAAACAATGGCTTTGAATGACATGCAGGGCCAGATAGACTTAACAGATATATATAGAACATTTCATCCTAATGCAGCAGAATACACATTCTACTCAAGTGCACATGGAACATTCTCCAGAATAAATCACAAACCAGCCTTCAATAAGTACAAAAATATCTATATCATACCATGCATATTTTCAGACCACAACATTATGAAACTCAAAAACAACCACAAGAAAAAATTTGGAAAGTCCTTGAAATCTATGAAATTGAAGAACATCTGACTAAAGAATTAATGGGCTAACCAGGAAGTTAAAGAGGAAATTAAAAAGTACATGAAGCCAATGAAAATGAAAACACGAAACTCCAAAACGTCTGGGATGGAGCAAAGGCAATCATAAGAGGGAAGTATATAGCAATCCAGGCCTTGCTGAAGAAGGAAGAAATGTCTCAAGTACACAACTTAACATGGAACCTAAAGAAGCTGGAAAAATAACAACAAATAAAGCTCAAAACCAGCAGAAGAAGGGAAATAATAAAGGTTAGAGCAGAAATCAATAATATCAAAATAAAAAAAAATAGAACAGATCAATGAAATCAGGAGCTGGTTCTTTGAAAGAATTAACAAAAATGATAAACCCATAGCAAGAATTATCAAAAAGAAAAAGGAAAGGACCCAAATAAATAAACTCACAAATGAAAGAGTAGAGATCACAATCAACACTGTAGAAATAAAAACAATAATAAGAGAATATTATGAGCAATTAGGTGACTATATTGGGCAACCTGGAGAAATGGACAAATTCCTAGAAACATATAAACTACCAACATTGAAACAGGAAAAAAATATAAAATTTGGACAGACCCATAACCAATAAAGAAATTGAATCAGTAATAAAAAATCTCCCAACATATAAGAGTCCCAGGACCAGATGGCTTGCCAGAGGAATCTACCAAACATTTAAAGAAAAGTTAATACCTATTCCTTTGAAGCTGTTCCAAAAAATACAAATGGAAGGAAAACTTGCAAACTCACTCTATGAGGCCAGAATTACCTTGATTTCAAAACCAAAGACAATTACAGTAAAATTACAGTAAAACAGTAATTACCAGTAAAAACAATTACAGACCAACTTCCTGATGAACATGGATTCAAAAATTCTCGACAAGATACTAGAAAACTCAGTCAAACAATACAGTAAAGAATTATTCACCATGATGAAGTGGGATTTATTTCTGGGTTGCTGTGGTGGTTGAATATCTGTAAATCAATCAACATGATACATCACATTAATAAAAGAAAGGTTAAGAATGACATGATACTCTCAAAAGAAAAGAAAAAGCATTTGACAAATGCATCCTTTCTTGATAAAAAGCCCTTAAGAAAGTAGGGATAGAAGGATAATACCTCAAGATCACAAAAGCCATATATGAAAGACCCAACACTAAAATCATGCTCAATGGGGAAAAACTGAGAGCTTTCCCCCTAAGGTCAGGAACAAGACAGAGATGTCCATTCTCACCATTGTTGTTCAACATAGTGTTGGAAGTCCTAGCTGCAGCAATCAGACAACATAAATAAAGGGCATACAAATTGGCAAGGAAGAAATCAAACTTTTACTTTTCACAGATGACATGATACTCTACATGGAAAACCCAAAAGACTCCACCCAAAAGCTGCTAGAACTGACACATGAATTCAGCAAGGTGGCAGAATATAAAATCAGTGTACAGAAATCGATTGCATTTCTATACGCTAATAATGAAGCAGCAGAAAGAGAAATAAAGGAATTGATCACATTTACAACTGCACCAAAACCCATAAAATACCTAGGAATAAACCTAACTAAAGAGGTAAAAGATCTGTATGCTTAAAACTATAGAAATTTATGAAAGAAATTGAAGAAGACACAAAGAAATGGAAAAACATTCCATGCTCATGGATTAGAAGAACAAATATTGTGAAAATGTTGCTACTACCCAAAGCAATCTACACATTCAATGCAATCCCTATCAAAATAACATCAGCATTCTTCACAGAGCTAGAACAAACAATTCTAATATTGTATGGAACCAGAAAAGGCCTTGAATAACCAAAGTAATGTTGAAAAAGAAAGCCAAACCTGGAAGCATCACAATTCCAGACTTTAAGCTGTATTACAAAGCTGGAATAATCAAAACACTATGCAACTGGCACAAAAACAGACACACAGATCAATGGAACAGAATAGAGAACTCATAAATGGACTCACAAATGTATGGCCAATTAATCTTCAACAAAGCAGAAAAGAATATCCAACGGAAAAATGACAGTCTCTTCAGCAAATGGTGCAGGGAAAATTGGACAGTGACACGCAGAAGAATGAACCTGGACCACTTTCTTACATCATACACAAAAGCAAACTGAAAATGGATGAAAGATCTAAATGTGAGACAGGAAACCACCAAAACTGTAGAGGAGAAAACAGTCAACAAACTCTTTGACCTTGGTCACAGCAACTTCTTATTAGACATGTCTCAGGAGGCAAGGTAAACAAAAGCAAAAATGAACTATTAGGACCTCTTCAAGATAAAACTTCTGCACAGAAAAGGAAACAATCAACAAAACCAAAAGGCAACCAACAGAATGGGAGAAGATATTTGCAAATGACAAGTATTCCAGTGAAGAAATGGGCAAAAGACAAGAACACTTTTCCAAAGAAACATCCATATGTTTCATGGCTAACAGATACACGAAAAGATGTTCAACATCACTCATCATCAGGGAAATACAAATCAAAACCACAATGAGATACCACCTCCCACCTGTGAGAATGACTAAAATTAACACTCAGGAAACAGATACAAAGGGGAACCTTTTTGCACTGCTGGTGGGAATGCAAACTGGTGCTGCCATTCTGGAAAACAGTATGGCGGGTCCTCAAAATAATTAAAAATAGAGCTACTCTCTGACCCAGCAATTGCTCTACTAGGTATTTATCCAAAGGATACAAAAATGCTGATTTGAAGGGGCACATGCACTTCAATGTTTATAGCCGTGCTATCAACAATACCCAAATTTCACATCCCAAATACCCATCCACTGACTAGTGGGTAAAGAAAATATAGCATATATATACAATGGATTATTCCTTGGTGATCCAAAAGAATGCTATCTTGCCATTTGCAGCAAGATGGATGGAACCAGAATGTATTATGCTAAGCAAAATAAGTTAGTCAGAGAAAGATAAATACCATATGATTTCACTGACATGTGGAATTTAAGAAAACAGATGAACATAGCGAAGGGAAGGAAAAATAAAGTAAGATAAAAACAGATAAAGAGGCAAACTATAGAGACTCTTAAATACAGAGAACAAACTGAGGGTTGCTGGAGGAGTACCAGGTAGGGGGATGGGTTAAATGAGGGATTGGCATTAAGGAAGGCACTTCTGGGATGAGCATCGGGTGTTATATGTAAGTGATGAATCACTAAATTTTACTCCTGAAACCTTTACTACACTATATGTTAACTAGCTTGGATTTAAATAAAAATAAATAAGAATTTAAATTTAAATTAAAAAAAAGAAAGTGAGAGGGTAGAGAAATATTTCTCATTCAAATGTATATGATAAGAGCGGTGGGGGGAAGATGGCGGCGTAGGAGGACACGGGGCTCACAGCGCGTCCTGCCGATCACTTAGATTCCACCTACACCTGCCTAAAGAACCCAGAAAACCGCCAGAGGATTAGCAGAAGGGAGTCTCCGGAGTCAAGCGCAGACTAGAGGCCCACGGAAGAGGGTAGGAAGGGCGGCGAGGCGGTGCGCGCTCCACGGACTGGCGGGAGGGAGCCGGGGCGGAGGGGCGGCTCGCCGGCCAAGCAGAGCCCCCGAGTCTGGCTGGCAAAAGCGGAGGGGCCGGACGGACTGTGTTCCGACAGCAAGCGCGACTTAGCGTCTGGGAGGTCATAAGTTAACAGCTCTGCTCGGAAAGCGGGAAGGCTGGAGGACAAAGGGAGGGAGAGCTGCTGAGCCCCCGGACGGCAGAGCTCAGCTTGGCGGGGAACAAAGGCGCCAGCGCCATCTCCCCCGCCCATCCCCCAGCCAAAATCCCAAAGGGAACCAGTTCCTGCCAGGGAACTTGCTCGCTCTGCGCAAACACCCAACTCTGTGCTTCTGCGGAGCCAAACCTCCGGCAGCGGATCTGACTCCCTCCCGCTGCCACAGGGCTCCTCCTGAAGTGGATCACCTAAGGAGAAGTGAGCTAAGCCTGCCCCTGCAGCCCCCGTGCACCTTGCCTACCCACCCCAGCTAATACGCCAGATCCCCAGCAACACAAGCGTGGCAGTGTGCAAGTAGCCCAGATGGGACACGCCACCCCACAGTGAATCCCGCCCCTAGGAGAGGGGAAGAGAAGGCACACACCAGTCTGACTGTGGCCCCAGCAGTGGGCTGGGGGCAGACATCGGGTCGGACTGCGGCCCCGCCCACTAACTCCAGTTATACACCACAGCACAGGGGAAGTGCCCTGCAGGTCCTCACCACGCCAGGGACTCTCCAAAATGACCAAACGGAAGAATTCCCCTCAGAAGAATCTCCAGGAAATAACAACAGCTAATGAACTGATCAAAAAGGATTTAAATAATATAACAGAAAGTGAATTTAGAAAAATAGTCATAAAATTAATCGCTGGGCTTGAAAACAGTATACAGGACAGCAGAGAATCTCTTGCCACAAAGATCGAGGGACTAAGGAACAGTCACGAGGAGTTGAAAAACGCTTTAAACGAATTGCAAAACAAAATGGAATCCACGATGGCTCGGCTTGAAGAGGCAGAGGAGAGAATAGGTGAACTAGAAGATAAAGTTATGGAGAAAGAGGAAGCTGAAAGAAAGAGAGATAAAAAAATCCAGGAGTATGAGGGGAAAATTAGAGAACTAAGTGATACACTAAAAAAAAATAATATACGCATAATTGGTATCCCAGAGGAGGAAGAGAGAGGGAAGGGTGCTGAAGGGGTACTTGAACAAATTATAGCTGAGAACTTCCCTGAACTGGGGAAGGAAAAAGGCATTGAAATCCAAGAGGCACAGAGAACTCCCTTCAGACGTAACTTGAATCGATCTTCTGCACGACATATCATAGTGAAACTGGCAAAATACAAGGATAAAGAGAAAATTCTGAAAGCAGCAAGGGATAAACGTGCCCTCACATATAAATGGAGACCTATAAGACTCGTGACTGATCTCTCCTTTGAAACTTGGCAGGCCAGAAAGGCTTGGCACGATATCTACAGTGTGCTAAACAGAAAAAATATGCAGCCGAGAATCCTTTATCCAGCAAGTCTGTCATTTAGAATAGAAGGAGAGATAAAGGTCTTCCCAAACAAACAAAAACTGAAGGAATTTGTCACCACGAAACCAGCCCTACAAGAGATCCTAAGGGGGATCCTGTGAGACAAAGTACCAGAGACATCACTACAAGCATAAAACATACAGACATCACAATGACTCTAAACCCATATCTTTCTATAATAACACTGAATGTAAATGGATTAAATGCGCCAACTAAAAGACATAGGGTATCAGAATGGATAAAAAAACAAGACCCATCTATTTGCTGTCTACAAGAGACTCATTTTAGATCTGAGGACACCTTTAGATTGAGAGTGAGGGGATGGAGAACTATTTATCATGCTCCTGGAAGCCAAAAGAAAGCTGGAGTAGCCATACTTATATCAGACAAACTAGACTTTAAATTAAAGGCTGTAACAAGAGATGAAGAAGGGCATTATATAATAATCACAGGGTCTATCCACCAGGGAGAGCTATTATAAATGTCTATGCGCCAAATACCCGAGCCCCCAGATATATAAAACAATTACTCATAAACATAAGCAACCTTATTGATAAGAATGTGGTCATTGCAGGGGACTTTAACACCCCACTTACAGAAATGGATAGATCATCTAGACACACGGTCAATAAAGAAACAAGGGCCCTGAATGATACATTGGATCAGATGGACTTGACAGATATATTTAGAACTCTGCATCCCAAAGCAACAGAATATACTTTCTTCTCGAGTGCACATGGAACATTCTCCAAGATAGATCATATACTGGGTCACAAAACAGCCCTTCATAAGTTTACAAGAATTGAAATTATACCATGCATACTTTCAGACCACAATGCTATGAAGCTTGAAATCAACCACAAGAAAAAGTCTGGAAAACCTCCAAAAGCATGGAGGTTAAAGAACACCCTACTAACGAATGAGTGGGTCAACCAGGCAATTAGAGAAGAAATTAAAACATATATGGAAACAAACGAAAATGAAAATACAACAATCCAAACGCTTTGGGATGCAGCGAAGGCAGTCCTGAGAGGAAAATACATTGCAATCCAGGCCTATCTCAAGAAACAAGAAAAATCCCAAATACAAAATCTAACAGCACACCTAAAGGAAATAGAAGCAGAACAGCAAAGGCAGCCTAAACCCAGCAGAAGAAGAGAAATAATAAAGATCAGAGCAGAAATAAACAATATAGAATCTAAAAAAACTGTAGAGCAGATCAACGAAACCAAGAGTTGGTTTTTTGAAAAAATAAACAAAATTGACAAACCTCTAGCCAGGCTTCTCAAAAAGAAAAGGGAGATGACCCAAATAGATAAAATCATGAATGAAAATGGAATGATTACAACCAATCCCTCAGAGATACAAACAATTATCAGGGAATACTATGAAAAATTATATGCCAGCAAATTGGACAACCTGGAAGAAATGGACAAATTTCTAAACACCCACACTCTTCCAAAACTCAACCAGGAGGAAATAGAAAGCTTGAACAGACCCATAACCAGCGAAAAAATTGAATCGGTTATCAAAAATCTCCCAACAAATAAGAGTCCAGGACCAGATGGCTTCCCAGGGGAGTTCTACCAGACATTTAAAGCAGAGATAATACCTATCCTTCTCAAGCTATTCCAAGAAATAGAAAGGGAAGGAAAACTTCCAGACTCATTCTATGAAGCCAGTATTACTTTGATTCCTAAACCAGACAGAGACCCAGTAAAAAAAGAGAACTACAGGCCAATATCCCTGATGAATATGGATGCAAAAATTCTTAATAAGATACTAGCAAATCGAATTCAACAGCATATAAAAAGAATTATTCACCATGATCAAGTGGGATTCATTCCTGGGATGCAGGGCTGGTTCAACATTCGCAAATCGATCAACGTGATACATCACATTAACAAAAAAAAAGAGAAGAACCATATGATCCTGTAAATCGATGCAGAAAAGGCCTTTGACAAAATCCAGCACCCTTTCTTAATAAAAACCCTTGAGAAAGTCGGGATAGAAGGAACATACTTAAAGATCATAAAGGCCATTTATGAAAAGCCCACAGCTAACATCATCCTCAACGGGGAAAAACTGAGAGCTTTTTCCCTGAGATCAGGAACACGACAGGGATGCCCACTGTCACCGCTGCTGTTTAATATAGTGCTGGAAGTTCTAACATCAGCAATCAGACAACAAAAGGAAATCAAAGGCATCAAAATTGGCAAAGATGAAGTCAAGCTTTCGCTTTTTGCAGATGACATGATATTATACATGGAAAATCCGATAGACTCCACCAAAAGTCTGCTAGAACTGATACATGAATTCAGCAAAGTTGCAGGATACAAAATCAATGTGCAGAAATCAGTTGCATTCTTATACACTAACAATGAAGCAACAGAAAGACAAATGAAGAAACTGATCCCATTCACAATTGCACCAAGAAGCATAAAATACCTAGGAATAAATCTAACCAAAGATGTAAAAGATCTGTATGCTGAAAACTATAGAAAGCTTATGCAGGTAATTGAAGAAGATATAAAGAAATGGAAAGACATTCCCTGCTCATGGATTGGAAGAATAAATATTGTCAAAATGTCAATACTACCCAAAGCTATCTACACATTCAATGCAATCCCAATCAAAATTGCACCAGCATTCTTCTCGAAACTAGAACAAGCAATCCTAAAATTCATATGGAACCACAAAAGGCCCCGAATAGCCAAAGTAATTTTGAAGAAGAAGACCAAAGCAGGAGGCATCACAATCCCAGACTTTAGCCTCTACTACAAAGCTGTCACCATCAAGACAGCATGGTATTGGCATAAAAACAGACACATAGACCAATGGAATAGAATAGAAACCCCAGAACTAGACCCACAAACGTATGGCCAACTCATCTTTGACAAAGCAGGAAAGAACATCCAATGGAAAAAAGACAGTCTCTTTAACAAATGGTGCTGGGAGAACTGGACAGCAACATGCAGAAGGTTGAAACTAGACCACTTTCTCACACCATTCACAAAAATAAACTCAAAATGGATAAAGGACCTGAATGTGAGACAGGAAACCATCAAAACCTTAGAGGAGAAAGCAGGAAAAGACCTCTCTGACCTCAGCCGTAGCAATCTCTTACTCGGCACATCCCCAAAGGCAAGGGAATTAAAAGCAAAAGTGAATTACTGGGACCTTATGAAGATAAAAAGCTTCTGCACAGCAAAGGAAACAACCAACAAAACTAAAAGGCAACCAACGGAATGGGAAAAGATATTTGCAAATGACACATCGGACAAAGGGCTAGTATCCAAAATCTATAAAGAGCTCATCAAACTCCACACCCGAAAAACAAATAACCCAGTGAAGAAATGGGCAGAAAACATGAATAGACACTTCTCTAAAGAAGACATCCGGATGGCCAACAGGCACATGAAAAGATGTTCAACGTCGCTCCTTATCAGGGAAATACAAATCAAAACCACACTCAGATACCACCTCACGCCAGTCAGAGTGGCCAAAATGAAGAAATCAGGAGACTATAGATGCTGGAGAGGATGTGGAGAAACAGGAACCCTCTTGCACTGTTGGTGGGAATGCAAATTGGTGCAGCCGCTCTGGAAAGCAGTGTGGAGGTTCCTCAGAAAATTAAAAATAGACCTACCCTATGACCCAGCAATAGCACTGCTAGGAATTTATCCAAGGGATACAGGAGTACTGATGCATAGGGGCACCTGTACCCCAATGTTTATAGCGGCACTCTCAACAATAGCCAAATTATGGAAAGAGCCTAAATGTCCATCAACTGATGAATGGATAAAGAAATTGTGGTTTATATACACAATGGAATACTACGTGGCAATGAGAAAAAATGAAATATGGCCTTTTGTAGCAACATGGATGGAACTGGAGAGTGTGATGCTAAGTGAAATAAGCCATACAGAGAAAGACAGATACCATATGGTTTCACTCTTATGTGGATCCTGAGAAACATAACAGAAACCCATGGGGGAGGGGAAGGAAAAAAAAAAAAAAAAGAGGTTAGAGTGGGAGAGAGCCAAAGCATAAGAGACTGTTAAAAACTGAGAACAAACTGAGGGTTGATGGGGGGTGGGAGGGAGGGCAGGGTGGGAGGGAGGGCAGGGTGGGTGATGGGTATTGAGGAGGGCACCTTTTGGGATGAGCACTGGGTGTTGTATGGAAACCAATTTGACAGTAAATTTCATATATTAAAAAAGAAAAAAAAAAGAAAAAAAAAAGAAAAAAAGAAAAAAAAAAAGAGAATGCCTTATAATGTTGTCAAAAGACAATTCACTTTAATAAACTCTATTTTTTTGAGATCAAAAAAAAAAAAAACAAATGTATATGATAAGAGACCTAGGGTAGCAATATTTATATCAGATATAAGAGACTTTAAAACAAAGACTATCACAAGACAAATGAGGACACTATGTAATCATAAAGTAGACAGTCCAAGAAAGAAGATATTACAATTGTAACTACTTATTCACACAACATGGGAAAACCCAAATACATAAAATAGTTAATAACAAGCATAAAGAAACTAGTTGATAGTAACACAATAATAGTAGTGGAGGTTAACACTCCACTTACATCAATAGATCATCCAAACAGAAAATCAACAAGAATGACTTTGAATAACATACTGAACCAGTGGACTTAATAGATATATTCAGAACATTCCATCCTAAAATGGCAGAATACACATTCTTTTCAACTGTACATGGAACATTCTCCAGAATAGGTCACATATTAGTCTAGAAAATAAGACTCAAAAAATTCAACAACAGTGAAGTCATACCATGAATCTTTTCTGACTACAGTACTATGATACTAGAAATCAACCACAAGAAAAAATTTGGAAAGACCACAAATACATAGAGATTAAATAATATGCTTCAAAACAATAAATGGGTTAACCAAGAAATCAAAGAAGAAACCAAAAGGTGTATGGAAACAAATGAAAATGAAAACACAATGCCCAAAACATTTCAGATGCAAAAAAAAAAGTGTTTCTAAGAGGGAAGTTTATACCAATAAAAGCCTACCTCAAAAAAACGTGGAAAATCTCAAATAAACAACCAACCCTTACACCTAACAGAGCTAGAAAAAGATGAAAAAACAAAACCTAAAACCAGCAGAAGGGAGGAAATAATAAAGATTAGAGCAGAAATAATTGTTATATAAACGAAAACAACAACAACAACAACAACAACAACAACAACAACAACAACACAGTACAACAGATAAATGAAACCAGAAGTTGCAGAAGCTGGTTCTTTGAAAAGATAAACAATATTCATAAACTTCTAGCCAGACTCATAAAAAAGAAAATAGAAAGGACTCAAATAAATAAATTACAAATGAAAGAGGAGAAATAACAACAAACACCAGAGAAATACAAATAATTGTAAGAGAATATTATGAAAAACTATATGCCAACAGATTGGACAAGTTAGAAGAAACTTATCATAGGGATAAATTCCTAGGAACGTATACTTACCATAACTGAAGCAGGAAGAAACAGAAAATGTGAATAGACTACCAGCAAGGAGATTGAATCAGTAAAAAAAAAAAAAAAAAAAGAAAAGAAAAAGAAAAAAGAAAAAACTAAGAAAGAACAAAAGTCCAGGACCAGATGGCTTCACAGGTGAATTCTACCAAACATTTAAAGGAGAGTTAATACCTATTTTTCTCAAAATATTACAAAAATAGAAAAGGAAGGAAAACTTAAAAATTCATTTTATGAAGCCAGCATTACCCTAATACAAAAATCAGATAAAGACTCCACTAAAAAAGAGAACTATAGGCCAATATCTTTGATGAACACAGATATAAAATTCCTCATAAAATACTACCAAACAGAATCCAAAACTGCTTTTAAAAAATCATTTACCACAATCAAGTGGAATTTATTCCCAGTATGCAAGGGTAGTTCAATATTCACAAATCAGTCAAAATGCTATATCACATCAATAAAAGAAAGGATAAAAACCATATGATCATTTCAATAGATACAGAAAAAGTATTTGATGAAGTACAACATCCATTCATGATAATAACCTTCAATGAAGTAGGTTTAGAGGTAAGATACCTCAACATAGTAAAAGTCATATATGAAAAAAACACAACCATCATACTCAGTGAGGAAAAACCTAGAGCTTTATCCCTAAGGTCAGGAAGAAGACAAGGATGTCCACTCTCACCACTTTTATTCAACATAGTATTTAAAGTCCTAGCCATAGCAACTAGACAACAAAAAGAAATAAAGGTATCCAAATAGGTAAAGAAGTAACACTTCCATTATTTGCAGATAATATATAACATATAACATAAAACCAATATTTGCAGATAACTCTATATAGAAAACCCTAGAGACTCCAACAAAAACTTACTAGAACAGATAAATATATTCAGTAAAATCACAGGATACAAAATCAATGTGCAGAAATCCATCGCATTTATAGACACTAATAATGAAGCAGCAGAAAGAGAAAATAATAAAAACAATCCCATTTACAATTGCACCAAAAGTAATAAGATACTGAGGAATAAATCTAACCAAAGAGGTGAAAGAACTGTACTCGTTAACACTATGAAACAATGATAAAAGAAATTGAAGATGACATAAAGAAATGGAAAAACATTCCATATCATGGATTGAAGAAAAAAAAATGTGAAAATGTCCACACCACCCAAAATAATCTACAGCTAACGCGACCCCTATCAAAATACCAACAGCATATTTCACAGAAGTAGAATTAAAAAACTGTAAATTTGTTTGGAGCCACAAAAGACCCTGAAGAGTCAAAGAAATTTTGAAAAAGAAAAGAAAAGCTAGAGGTACCAAAATTCTAGACTTCAATTTATACTACAAAGCTGTGGTGATCAAAACAGTATAGTACTGGCACAAAAATAGACACATAGATCAAAAGAACAGAATAGAAAGCCCAGAAATAAAGCCATGATTATTTGGTCAATTAATCTTTGGCAAAACAGGAAAGAATATCAAATGGGAAAAAGCTTCCTCAACAAATGGTTTTGGGAAAACTAGTGAGCTACATGCAAAGGAATGACACTGGATCACTTTCTTATATCATGCACAAAAATAAACCCCAAGTGGAATAAAGACCTAAAAGTGAGGCTTAAAATCATAAAAAATCCTAGAAGAGAGAACAGGCAGTAATTTCTGACATGAGCTGTAGCAAAATGTTTCTATAAATGTCTCCTGAGGCAAGGGAAATAAAAGAAAAATCTAAAGCAAAAGAAAATAATAATAATAATAATAATAATAATAATAATAATAATAATTTTTTAAAAACTCTACTGGGACTACATCAAAATAAAAGGCCTCTGCACAATGAAGAAAACAATCAACAGAACTAAAAGGTAACGTACAGAATGGGAGAAAATATTTACAAATGAAATAGCCAATAAAGGGCTAGTATCCAAAATATATAAAAAACATAATGTTGGAGAGGAAGATGGTGGGGGCAGGGAGGAGAACCCTAGGCTCACCTCATCCCATAAACACAACTAGATAACTATCAAATCATCCTATGCACCCCAGAAATTGACATGAAGACTGACAGAACTGCACAACTAAGGGGAATGAAGTACCTCAAGGAATGTAGGAAGGTTGGAGACATGGTTTAGGGTAGAAATGGATCACAGGTGCTATGGAGGGGAGGGAGTGTGGTAGTTGAGAAAAGTGAGAAAGCGAGAGAGGAGTACACAGGGGAACACACAAGGAGAATGTTTCCCAAAAGCTATTGCTTGGAAAGTGAGAGAGGCTGAATTTTGAGAGTTTTTGCAACAAGCAGGGTTTAAAGCCTGCAGTTTTAAAGGACAGTGGGCTTGGTTGGGATAGAGCTAGAAGGCACTGTACTGCTCCTGGAGAGAAGGCAGGCAAACAACCTGGGGACAGACTGGAGACTGCTAGCTGAAGAATGCCTGGGGCACACAGGCATGAGACTATTCACTCTTCTCAAAATGTGTTCCTGAGATACCTCTCCAGGAACAAAGGAGCTGTCTGGCACCATCCTCCACCCTCCACCCCTCAGCATAGACACAGAGCCACTTGCAGGAAGCAGCATGACACCAACACTGGGTGCCCAACTTGCATATACCAGGCCCCACCTCACTGTACTCTGGTGGGACTGCCCTTCTCAGTTAAGCTTGCCTCAGTCTCAGTGCTGTGGGCACTTCCCCCAGAGTACCAGCACAAACCCCTCCCCATACCATGTCACCTGACCAGAGAGTTCTACAGGGCTCAGTTTTGGTAAAGATGGTGTTAAGTCTCATTTCACAAGCAGACTAGGGCACATCTACTTGAGACTCACCACATTCAGGACAGGGTCCAAACACTGCCCACAGCAGATAATAACACAATACCAGAGTGCGTGCAACACACTCTGGAGACACTCCCTGGAGCACCAGGCCCTATGTGCTGCATGACCACTTTATAAGGCTATTACTCTCAGGAGCAGAAGACATAAATTGGATTTTCTTTTTTTCCTTTTTTAAAAATTTAAGTCCAAGTTAGTTAGCATACAGTGTAATAATGATTTCAGGAATAGAATTTAGTGATTCATCACTTATGTATAACACCCAGTGTTCATCCCAACAAGTGTCCTCTTTAATGCCCCTTGTCCACTTAGCTAGACCATCCCCCCACCCAACACCCCTCCAGGAACCCTCAGTTTGTTCTCTGTATTTAAGAGTCTTTTATGGTTTATCTCTCTCCCTGTTTTTATATTAATTTTGCTTCCATTCCCTTATGTTCACTTGTTTTGTATCTTAAATTCCACATATGAGTGAAGTCATACGATATTTGTCTTTCTCTAACTTATTTTGCTTAGTGTAATACACTGTGGTTCCATCCACGTGTTTGCAAATGGCAAGATTTCATTCTTTTGGATCACTGAGTAATATTTCATTATATATATATATATATATATATATATATATATATATATATATATATATATACATATATACACACACACACACCTGTATATATACATGCATGCCATACACATACATGTACACATACATACATGTATACATATATTTATATGTATACATATATGTATGTGTACATGTGTGTATATATACATATATGTATGTGTGTACATTGTGTGTATATATGTATACATGTGCATTGTGTGTATATATATATGTATACGTATATACATACACACACACACACACACACACACACATCACATCTTTATCCATTCATCAGTTTATGGACATTTGGGCTCTTTCCATACTTTGGCTATTGTCAATAGTGCTGTTTAAACAATGGGGTGCATGTGACCCTTCGAAACAGTATTCCTGTACCCTTTAGATAAATACCTGGCAGTGCAATTGCTGGATCGTAGGGTAGTTCTATCTTTAAATTTTTGAGGAACCTCCATACTGTTTTCCAGAGTGACTACACCAATTTGCATTCCCACCAGCAGTGCAAAAGTGTTCCTCTTTCTCTGCACCCTCACCAACATCTGTTATTGCCTGAGTTGTTACCTTTAGCCATTCTGACAGGTGGGAGGTGGTATCTCATTGTGATTTTGATTTGAATTTCCCTGATGACGAGTGTATGTTAACCATCTAGATGTCTTCTTTGGAAAAGTGTCTGTTCATGTCCTTTGCCCATTTCTTCATTGGATTATTTGTTTTTTGGTGTTGAGTTTGATAAATTCTTTACAGATTTTGGATTCTAAACTTTTATCTGATATGTTATTTGCAAATTTTTCTCCCATTCTCTTGGTTGCCTTTTAGTTTTTCTGATTGTTTCCTTTTCTGTGCAGTAGACTTTTATCTTGATGAGGTCCCAATAGTTCATTTTTGCTTTGGTTTCTCTTGCCTCTGGAGACATGTTAAGTAAAAAGTTGTTGTGGCAAAGTCAAAGAGGTTGTTACCTATATTCTCCTCTAGGATTTTGATGGCTTCCTGTCTTATGTTTAGGTCGTTCATCCATTTTGAGTTTATTTTTGTGTGTGGTGTAAGAAAGTGGTCCAGGTTCATTCTTTTCCATGTCGCCGTCCAGTTTTCCCAACACCATATGCTGAAGACACTGTCTTTTTTCCATTGTATATTCTTTCCTGCTTTGTCAAATATTAGTTGTCCATACATTTGAGGGCCCATTTCTGGGTTCTCTATTCTGTTCTATTGATCTATGTGTCTGTTTTTGTGCCAGTTCCATACTGTTTTGATTATTTCAGCTTTGTAAGACAGCTCGAAGTCCAGAACTGTGATGCCTCCAGTTTTGGTTTTCTTTTTCAAGATTGCTTTGGCTATTCAGGGTCTTTTCTGGTTCCATACGAATTTTAGGATTGTTTGTTTTACCTCTGTGAAGAATTCTGGTTTTATTTTGATAGGGATTGCATTAAAGATGTAGATTGCTTTGGGTAGTATCGACATTTTAACAATGTTTGTTCTTTCAATCCATGAGCATGGATTGTTTTTCCAGTTTTGTGTGTGTGTGTGTGTGTGTGTCTTCAATTTCTTTCACAAACTTTCTATAGTTTTCAGTGTATAGACTTTTCACCTCTTTGGTTAGATTTATTCCTAGGTATTTTATTGTTTTTGGTGAAATTGTAAATGGAACCAAGTCCTTGATTTCTCTTTCTGCTGCTTCATTATTAGTGTATAGAAATGCAGCCAATTTCTGTCCATTGATTTTATATCCTGCGACTTTGTTGAATTCATGGATCAGTTCTAGCATTTGTGTGTGTGTGTGTGTGGAGTCTTTTAGGTTTTCCACATACAGTATCATGTCATCTGCAAAGAGTGTTTGTTATTTGCAAATTTTTCTCCCATTCTCTTGGTTGCCTTTTAGTTTTTCTGATTGTTTCCTCCTTGCTGATTTGGATGCCTTTTATTTCTTTGTGTTGTCTAATTGCTGAGGCCAGGACTTCCAATACTATGTTGAACAACCGTGGTGAGAGTGGACATCCTTGTTGTGTTCCTGATCTTAGGGGGAAAGCTCTCGGTTTTCCCCCATTAAGGATGATAGTAGCAGTGGGTCTTTCATATATGGATTTTATGATATGGAGGTCTAATCCTTCTATCTCTACTTTCTTGAGGGTCTTTATCAATTTAGCATTTGTAAAATGCTTTCTCTGAATCTATTGAGAAGATCATGTAGTTCTAATCATTTCTTTTATTAATGTGATATATCACATTGATTGATTTATGGATATTGAACCAGCCCTGCATCCCAAAAATAAATCCCACTTGATTTTGGTGAAAATTCTTTTAATGTATTTTTTGATTCGGTAGGCTAGTATCTTGTTGAGAATTTTTGCATCCATGTTCATCAGGGAAATTGGTCTGTAGCTCTCCTTTTTAGTGGGGTCTTTGTCTCATTTTGGAATCAAGGTAATGCTAGCCTCATAGAAAGTTTGGAAGTTTTCCTTCCATTTCTATTTTTTTGGAACAGCTTCAAAAGAATAGGTATTAACTCTTCTTTAAATGTTTGGTAGAATTCCTCTGGAATGCCATCCAGCCCTGGACTCGTTTGTTGGGAGATTTTTTTTTTTTTATTATTGATTCAATTTCTTTACTGGTTGTGGGTTTGTTCAAATTTTCTATTTTTTCCTGTTTCAGTTTTGGTAGTTTATATGTTTCTAGGAATTTGTCTATTTCTTCCAGATTGCCCAATTTGTTGGCACATAATTTCTCATAATATTCTCTTAGTATTGTTTGTATTTCTGTGGCATTGGTTGTGATCTTTCCTCTTTCACTTGTGATTTTATTTATTTGGGTACTTTCCTTTTTCTTTTCTATCAGTCTGGCTAGGGGTTTATCAATTCTGTTTATTCCTTCAAAGAACCAGATTCTGGTTTCATTGATCTGTTCTACTGTTTTTGTTTTTGTTTTTTTAAATTTCAATATCACTGATTTCTGCTCTAATCTTTGTTATTTCCCTTCTTCTGCTGGTTTGGGGCTTTATTTGCTGTTCTTTTTCCAGCTCTTTTAGGTATAAGGTTAGGTTGTATATTTGAATAACTAGATTTTCTAACACAGAGAAGAAGTCAGAGAGTTGGACAAAATGCAAAGATGGAGAAATATATCCCAAATGAAAGAACAAGTTATGGCCATGGCCAGAGATATAACCTAAACAGATATAAGAAACATGCCTGATGGAGAATTTAAAGCAATAATCATAAGGATATTTGCTGGGTTTGATACAAGAAGACAATAGTGAGACCCTTACCACAGAGATGAAAGAGGAAAAAGAACCAATCAGAAATGAAGAGTTCAATAAATGAGATGGAGACAGGCTTAATGCAATGAATAGCAGGCTAGAAGAAGCAAAGGAATGGATTAGTGACCCAGAAGACAAAATAATGGAAAGAAATGAAGCTTAACAAAAGAGAGATAGGGGCACCTGGATGGCTCAGTCAGTTAAGCATCCAACTTCAGCTCAGGTCATGATCTTGTGGTCTGTGAGTTTGAGCCCCATATCGGGCTCTGTGCTGACAGCTTAGAGCCTAGAGCCTGCTTGGGTTCTGTGCCTCTCTCTCTCTGCCCCTCTCCCACTCACACTGTCTCTCTCTCTCTTTCTCTATCTCTCAAAAATCAGCATTACAAAAATGAGAGAGAAGAATTTTGCAACACGAGAATAGACTTAGAGATTTCAGTGACCCTACTGTATGTAATAATGTTCATTTTATAGGAGTCCTAGAAGAAGAAAGAGAAAATGGGGCAGGTTTATTTGAGGAAATTATAGGTGAAAATTTCTCTAATCTGGGGAAGGAAACAGACATCCAGATCCAGGAGACACAGAGAATTACCATCAAAGTCAACAAAAGCAGTCCCATACCAAGACATATTGTAAAATAAATTTGCAAAATATGGTGAAAAAGAAAGGAACTTAAAAGAAACAAGACAAAAGAAGTCTTTAACTTACAAGGGAAAACCCATAAGACTAGCTGGAGATTTCTCAACAAAAACATGGCAAGCCATAAGGGAGGAGTATAATATATTCAAAGTGCTGAATGGGAAAAATCTGCAGCCAATAATACTGTATCCAGCAAAGCTGTCGTTTAGAATAGGAGAGATAAAAGAGTTTCACAAACAAAAACTAAAGATGTTCATGACAACTAACCAGTGTTGCCAGATATAGATATATATACATTTTATTTTTATATACTTTATTGTCAAGTTAGCTAACATACAGTGTATACCGTGTGCTCTTGGCTTCAGGAGTAGATTCCGGTGATTCAACACTTACACACAACACCCAGTGATCATCCCAACAAGTACCCTCCTCAATGCCCATCATCCATTTTCCCCGTCCCCCCAATCAACCCTCGGTTCGTTCTCTGTATTTAGGAGTCTCTTATGGTTTGCCTCCCTCTCTGTTTGTAACTTTTTTGGTCTCTTTTTTCTTTGGAAAGAAAAGAACAAAAGTGACAACCACAAGAAAGGAACAGAGATAATTTCCAGAAACAATGACAAAACAAATAATAAAACGGCAATAAATACTATCCATCAATAATTACTTTCAATGTAAATGGACTAAATGTTCCAATCAAAAGATACAGGATGTCCGAATGATTAAAAAAAAAAAAAATCCGTCTATAGGCTGCTTCCAAGACACTAATTTTAGACCTAAAGTTATCTGCAGACTAAAGTGAGGGGATGGATAAACATTTAAAATGCAAACTGATGTCAAAAGACATCTGGAGTAGCAATACTTGTATCAGATAAACTAGACTTTAAAACAAATACTGTAAAAAGAGAAAAGGGCACAATATAATCATAAAGGATACAATCCAACCAGAAGATCTAACAATTGTAAAAATTTATGCATCCAACATGAAAGCACCAAATATATAAAAAAAATTAATAGCAAATATAAAGTAACTTATTGATAATAATGCAATACTACTAGAAGCTTTAACACCCCACTTACATCAATGGACAGATCTAAGCAGAAAATCAAGGAAACAATGGCTTTGAATGACACACTGGACCAGATGGAATTAATAGATATATTCAGAACATTCCATCTTAAAACAGCAGAATACACATCCTTTTTTTTTTTTTTTAATTTTTTTTAACATTTATTTATTTTTGAGACAGAGAGAGACAGAGCATGAACAGGGGAGGGGCAGAGAGAGAGAGGGAGACACAGAATCAGAAGCAGGCTCCAGGCTCTGAGCCATCAGCCCAGAGCCCTACGCAGGGCTCGAACTCACGGACTGTGAGATCGTGACCCGAGTGGAAGTCGGATGCTTAACCGACTGAGCCACCCAGGCGCCCCTACACATCCTTTTCAAGTACACATTGGAGAGTCTCCAGAACCCATCACATACTCAGAAATCAGGCCTCAGCAAACACAAATGAATAAGATCATAACATGCATATGGTTAGTATTCAAAATATATAAAGAACTTATCAAATTCAACACCAAAAAATTAAATGACCCAGTTAAAAAAATGGGCAGAAGACATGAATAGGAAATTTCCCAAAGAAGATGTACAGATGGCCAATAGACACATAAAAAGATGGTCAACATCATTCACCATCAGGGAAATGCAAATTAAAACTACAATGAGATACCACCCCATATTTGTCAAAATGGCTAAAATTAATAACACAGGAAACAACAGTTGTTGACAAGGATGTAGAGAAAGGAGAACTGTCTTGCACTATTGCCAGGGACGCAAACTGGTGCAGTCTGGAAAATGGTGTAGAGGTTTCTCAAATGTTAAAAATGGAAGTATTTACCCAAAGGATACAAAAATACTAATTCAAAGGGATACATGCACCTTGATATTTATAGCAGCATTATCCACAATAGCCAAATCGTGGAAACAGCCCAAATGCCCATCAACTGATGAATGCATAAAGAAGAGGTGGCATGTGTGTGTGTATGTGTGTGTGTATGGAATATTATTCAGCAATTAAAAGAATGAAATCCTGCCAATTACAATGACATGAATGAGAGATTATAATGCTAAGGGAAATAAGTCAGTCAGAGAAAGACAAATACCATATGATTTCATTCATATGTGGAAGTTAAGAAACAAAACAAGCAAGCAAGGGAGAAGAGAGAGAGAGAGAGAGAGAGAGAGAGAGAGAACCCAAGAAACAGACTCTTAACTAAAGAGAACTGATGGTTACCAAAGGGAAGGTGAATATGTGAATGGATGAAAAAGGTGATGAGAATTAAGGAGTGCACTTGGGTTATGAGCACTGGGTGATGTATGGAATTACTGAATCACTATACTGCATAGCTGAAACTAATATGACAATGTATGTTAACTCTATTGGAATTAAAATAAAATTTTAAAAAGGAAAAAAAGAAATGTAAAAGAACTTTCTCAGAGTGAAGAAAAATAATACAGGTCAGAAACTGAGATCTACATAAATAAAGAGCATTAGAGAAGGAATAAGTGAAAGTAAAATAAAAACTCTAATTCAAAAAAATTTTTCAATGTTTATTTTTGAGAGAAATGGAGAGTGTAAGCAGGAGATTGCCCCGATCTCTCTGTCCAAGGTGGGGGACGGGGAGAGAAAGAGAAAGAGAGAGAGAGAATCCAAAGAAGGCTTCACACTACCAGCTGAGACCCCAATGTGGGACTTGAACTCAAAAACCATAAGATCATGACCTGAGCCAGTCAGACACTTAACCAACTGAGCCATGCAGGCGCCCCTAATTTTTTTCTTCTTAATTGAAATAACAGATAATGGTTTACTCAAAATACTATCAACAATGTATTTGATGATTATAGCTTATATATAAGTAAAATGAGTGTCAATAATGATTAAAAAAATGGAAAAGAATTAGGGATATTTTGTTGTTATAAGCTACCTGCATCATCTGTGTTGTGATATAGATTTATTCGAAAATGGACTTGCATTAGCTGTAAATGTACACTTAAACTCTAGGATAATAACTCAAAAAGGTTAAAAAAAACAACCTATTATTGATATAGTAAGAGAGGACATAAAGTGGGATGATATCAAATGTTCAATTAAAAATGCAATGGTCAGCAAAAGAGCAGAACACAAAAAGTTGAACAAACATTCATGGCAAGAAATAGATAACAGTAACAAATATGATAGATATTAACTGAACTATATAACAATAACTTTAAACATCAATGTCCTATATACATCAATTAGAAGATAGAGATTGATGATGTTAAAATCAAATATAGAATGGAAACGAGATGAAAATTTCCTGAGCAGAAAAACCCACATAAGGAAAACTTAATACAGCCAATTCTGCAACGCAAGTCAAACTTGAGCCATTCTTATGCCTCTTAAAATCATAAATGAAACAAGCTATTCCCCCATACTGGCAGTCCCTTATTAGTAGGAAAACTCTAATACTGTAATCAACTTATTGTAAAGATGCAACCTCTAGGGGCGCCTGGGTGGCGCAGTCGGTTAAGCGTCCGACTTCAGCCAGGTCATGATCTCGCGGTCCGTGAGTTCGAGCCCCGTGTCAGGCTCTGGGCTGATGGCTCGGAGCCTGGAGCCTGTTTCCGATTCTGTGTCTCCCTCTCTCTCTGCCCCTCCCCCGTTCATGCTCTGTCTGTCTCTGTCCCAAAAATAAATAAAAAACGTTGAAAAAAAAAATTAAAAAAAAAAAAGATGCAACCTCTGCATTCTTACAATATAAGCTATCTTATAATATTCCTCTGAGCCTCTTTCTACTGTTGGTTTCAGAGCTCCCAGTTTGTGAACTGTTTCTGTGTTTATAATAAACTCTTACTAATTACTATGATCCAGTTGTTTTACTTTTGCTATTTCTGGAATTTTTACATCAGAGTATGTAAAAAATAAAACCTACCTATGTTACCCATGTGTAACCCACTTTAAATGCAAGGATACATGTAGGTTAAAAGTAAGAGAACAAATAAGATAACCATGATAACACTAATCAAAAGAAAGTTAGGGGGTGCCTGGGCGGCTCAGTTGGTTAAGCGTCCAATTCTTGATTTCAGCTCAGGTCAAGATCTCACGATTCGTGGGTTGGGGAACCGCATCGGGCTCCATGTTGTTAGTTTGGAGCCTGCTTAGGATTTGCTCTCTCTCCCTCTCTCTGGTCCTCCCCTGCTTGTACACTCTCTCTCAAAAAAACCAAAAAATAAATAAACTTAAAAAAAAAAGAAAGCTGGAGTAGCTATATTAATTTCAGACGGAACAGAATTCAGAGCAAGAATAATTATCAGGTATGAAGAGCAGTGTTACATAATGAGACATGGGTCAATTGTCCAAGAAAACATAACAATACAAAACATGCATGTGCCTATCAACAGAGCATCAAAATATAGGAAATCAAAATTGCAAGGATAAATAAACGAATTCACTAATATAGTTGGAAACCTCAACACTGAGTATCAGAAATGGACAGATCTAGCAGGAAGAAAATTGGTACGGACATAGTTAAAATCAACAGCACCATGAAGCAACTCGATATAATTGACATCAATAGACTACTAATCAAAAAGAGGTAGAATACACAGACTTTTTGAGTTCATATTCAATATTTACTAAGATAGACCACATTCTTTGACACAAAATACACCTTAGGAAATTAAAAAGAATGAAAATATACAATGTATGCTCTCAGACCGCAACATAATTAAACTATGTATCAACAACAGGAAAATAGCCAGAAAATCCCAATATACGTAAAGATTAAATAACACATGGGTCAATGAAGAAAGCTCAAAAATTTTTTAAATGTTTTGAAATGAATGAAAATGCAACTTAGCAGAATTTGTGGAACTCAGCAAAGGCCGTTGTTTTAGTCTGTTTGGGCTGCTATCACAAAATACCACAGATTGGGTGGTTTATAAACAAGAAACATTTATTTCTCACAGTTCTGGAGGCTGAGAAATCCAAGATAAAGCCACTGGCAGATTTAGTGTCTTATGAGAGTCTAATTCTTGGTTCATAGATTTTTTGCTATGTTCTCACATATCAAAAGAGGGAAGGAAAATCTCTACAGTCTCTTTTTTTTAAATTTTTTTAAATGTTTTATTTATTTTTGAGACAGAGAGAGACAGAGCATGAATGGGGGAGGGTCAGAGAGAGGGAGACACAGAATCTGAAACGGGCTCCAGGCTCTGAACTGTCAGCACAGAGCCTGACGCGGGGCTTGAACTCACAGACCGTGAGATCATGACCTGAGCTGAAGTCGGACGCTCAACCGACTGAGCCACCCAGGTGCCCCTCTACAGTCTCTTTTATAAAGATTCTAATCACATTTATGAGGGCTCTTCCCTAATAACCTCACTTCCCAAGTGCCCCACCTCAAATACTCACGTCAGGATTAGGTTTCAATTTATGAATTTGGGGTGGGGGAGCAAGACTCAAACATTCAGTCTATAGCAGCAGTGTTTAGAAAGAAATTATAGCATGGAGTGCATATTTTAAGATCTAAAAAACAATAACTTAAGCTTCCTCTACAGGAAATTAGAAAAAGAATAG
Source organism: Panthera leo (assembly GCF_018350215.1). Taxonomy (NCBI): domain Eukaryota; kingdom Metazoa; phylum Chordata; class Mammalia; order Carnivora; family Felidae; genus Panthera; species Panthera leo. The sequence goes on from NC_056686.1 coordinate 94,307,020, forward strand.
TAAATTTGCTTGATTTTTTTTTCTTTCAGATATATTCTCAGAAATGGGATTGGTGGATTATATGGTAGTTTTAATTTTTTAATGAACCTCCATTTCATACTGTTATCCATAATGGCTATACCAACTTATATTTCCATCAGCAGTATACAAGGCTCTCTTTTCTCCACATCCTTACTAACTCTTTTGTTGCTGTTGTTGTTAATAGCTATTCTAACAGATGTGAGATGTATTTCATTGTGGTTTCAACCAAGATTTCCCTGGTCATATTGAGCATCTTTTTGTGTACTTGTGGTTATCTGTATACCTTCATTGGAAAAATTTCTCTTTAGGTCCTTTGCCCAATTTTTAATGAGATTTTTTTCTTTTGCTATTGAATTTTATGAGTTCTTTTTATATTTTTAATATTAACTCCTTATCAGTTAGGATAAGTAGACTGTTGATAACTCTTTTGTATGTGGATAACCAGTTCTTCTAACTCTATTTATTGAAGAGTCTATCTTTTCTCCATTGCATATTCTTGACAATCTTGCCAAAGATTAGTAGACTATATATGTAGGTTCAATTCTGGATTACTTTTTTGTTCTGTTGGTTTGTGTGTCTGTTTTCATGCCAGTACCATACTGTTATGATCCCATAACTTTGTAGTATAGCTTGAAATCAAGAAGTGTTATGCCGTTCTTTTTTCTCAAGATTCCTTTAGTTATTTGGGGTATTTTGTGGCTCCATGTGAACTCTGGAATTGTTTTGTCTACTTCTGTGAAAAATGCCATTGTAATTTTTATAGAGACTGAATTGATTCTGTACATCATTTTGGATAGAGAGAATATTTTAACAATATTAATTCTTTCAATCACGATCATGGGCTATCTTTCCATTTATTTGTGTCTTTAATTTCTTAGAGTTTTAATGTTCAAGATTTTCTCTGTTAAATTTATTCTTAAACATTTTATTGTTTTGGGTGCTACTGTAAATGAAATTATTTCCTTTTTTTCTTTTTCAAGTAGGCTCCATGCCTGGCATGGAACCCAGTGTGGGGCTTGAGCTCACGACATCAAGATTAAGACCTGAGCTGAGATCAAGAGTCAGACACTTAACAAACTGAGCTACTCGGGCACCCCTGGAATTGTTTTCTTAATTTCTCTTTCAGATAGTTCATTGTTAGTATACAGAATCACATAATTTTTGCATGTTGATTTTGTATTGTGTAACATTACTGAGTCTGGTTGTAGTTCTAAAAATTTTTTGGTGGAGTCTCTAGGGTATTCCACATATAAGATCACATCATCCGCAAACAAAGACAATTTTGCTTCCTCTTTTCAAATTTTGATTCATTTTGTTTTCTAGCTTAATTGTTCTGGCTAGTACTTCCAATACTATGCTGAGTAGAAGCAGCAAGATAAGGCATTCTTACCTGGTTCCTTATTTTGATGAAAGTTTTCAACTTTCCACTGTTGAGTATAATGAACATGAATAATGTCAGCTAGACACAGAATAGGATATATCAATCTTCATCCCCCCACAAAGCATAACATTTAAATAGTTATCCATAAATGAAAATAGGCCTTAGAGAGCTCAAAAGTATCATTAAGATTCTATAGCAACACAGTGGAGCAAAAAATTAAGATAAACCACACAGAAAGGGTCACTGGGAAGATTGTGTTAGTTAAGATATCTGGAGATGATTAGGAACAAAGTAAAAGGGTGGGGTTATCAGTATTAGCTATGTGGTGGGTGCCATCACATTTTCCATTGGCTTGCTCTGCAGAGGACTCTTCCAGGCTTTACTGCCTAGGAATTCAGTAGCCCTCAAAACAAACCCAGGCTCCTATACTGTTCAAAGTTGAGGACTCTAAAATGTTTGTTAGTGTGGATCCTGACAGTCTACTCCTCAGAAGACACCAGCAGCTATTTTCCATTGAGGTAACCAGCAGCCATCACTATGGTGGACTTCCCAGAGAGGATGTAGAAAAATCAGGACCAAGAAGGAAATTCATAGTGATTAATGAATACATTAAAAAAAAACTCAAATTAACAACCTAACTTTACAATTCAAGGAACTAGAAAAATAGTAATAAACCAAATCCAAAGTTAGCAGAAGGAAGAAAATAACAAAGGTTAGAGAAAAAGTCAAAGAAATAGAAAATAGCAAAATGATTTTTAAAAAACTAAGAGTTGGCTTTTGGAAAAGATAAAACTGACAAACCCTTCACTAGTCTAAGAAAACAGAGGGGAAACTCACTCAAATAAATAAAATTGGAAATGAAAGAAACATGAGAACTAATGACACAAATAAAAAGATCACTTTTCAGAATAGCTAAAATTAACAACTCATGGAAAAACAGATGTCGGTGATGATGCAGAGAAAGAGGAACCCTCTTACACTGTTTGTGGGAATGCAAACTGGTGAAGCCACTCTGGAAAACAGTAGGGAGTTTCCTCAAAAACTTAAAAATAGAACTACCCTACCATCCAGCAATTGCACTACGAGGTATTTACCCCAAGGACACAAAAATACTGATTTGAAGGGATACACACACTCCAAAGTTTATAGCAGCATTATTAACAATAGCCAAAGTATGGAAAGAGCCCTAATGTCTATTGAATGGTGAATAAAGAACTTGTGGCATGAATATATATATATATATATGTATATATATATATACATACATATATACATATATATATATATATACATATATATATATATATATATGAATATTACTCAGCCATCAAAAAGAATCAAATCTTGCCATTTGCAATGGCATGGATGGAGCTGGAAACTATTATGCTAGGTGAAATAAGTCAGTCAGAGAAATACAAATACCATATGATTCTACTCATATGTGGAATTTAAGAAATGAAACAAATTAACATTGGTGGGGTGGAAGAGAGAGGCAAGCCATAAGACAGACTCTTAATTATAGAGAATAAGCTGAGGGTTGCTGGAGGGGAGGTGGGTGGGGGGATGGGTTAAATGGGTGATGGGTATTAAGGAGGGCACTGGTTGTGATGGCACTGGGTATTGTATGTAAGCGATGAATCACTAAATTCTATACCTGAAACTAAAAGAAAGAAAGAAAGAAAGAAAGAAAGAAAGAAAGAAAGAAAGAAAGAAAGAAAGAAAGAAAGAAAAAGCTATTTATCTCAAAGCACTGGATAATCTAAAAGAAATGGATAAATTCCTAGAAACATAACCGACCACAGGTAGATCATGAAGAAATAGAATTTCTAAACAGACCCAAACTAGAATAGTGATTGAATCATTAGTCAAAAACCTCTCCACAAGGAAAAGATCAGTATGAAATGGTTTCACTAGTGAATTCTACCAAATATTTAAAGAATTAATGCCAATTTTGCTCAAATTCTTCCAAGAAATTGAAAATGAAGTTATATTTCCAAACTCATTTTACAAGGTTAGCATTACCCACATACAAATGCCAGTAGAAGAAAACTAAAGGCCAACATCCCTGATGAATATAGGTATAAAAATTATAAACAAAATATCAGGAAACTGAATTCAAAAACACATTAAAAATATCATACAACATTACCAAGCAGGATTATCCCTGGGATGCAGCAAACACAATCAATAAATGTGATATATCATATTAGTAATATGAAAAATAAAATCTATGATCATATGAATAGATGCAAAAAAAAGCACTTGACAAAATACATCATTTCATGCTAAAAACCCCTCAGTCAACTGAGTATAAAAGAAACATACATGAACAAAACAAGGATTATATATGACAGTGTTGCAGCTAACATCAAACTCAATGGTGAAAGAATGAGAGGTTTTCCTCTAAGATCACCCTCACCACTCTTATTCTACATAGTACTGGAAGCCACAGATAGAGAAATTAGGAAGATAAAGAAACAAAAAGTGGCTTTCTGAGAGGGGCCAAGTTGGCAGAACAGCATGGAATATTTTTTTTTGCGTCTCTCATCCCTGAAATACAGCCAGATCAACACTAAACCATCTTGCACACCTAGAAAACGGATTTGAGGATTAACACAACAATCTGCACAACCTGAATCACAGAACTCAGCAGGTACGTGGGGCAGAGAGGTGAACCAGGGGAGAGAAGCCACAGAGGGCAAGGAGCTGTTTTTGCTTGTGGAGAGAGGATGGAGATGGGGGGTGGGTAGGGAAAGTACAGGAAAGCATCCCACCCCCAACCGCCTGAAAGCAGCTGGAGAGAAAAGAAAGAGCACACAAGGAAGTGAAGGAAAAACAGAGAGAAAGGAGAAAGAAGAGTGTTTAAATTCCATTAAGACTCTAAACAGGGGGACCTCAGAGTCTGAAACTCTGTAGCTTGATACCTGATGGTGTTCTGGTAGGAAGGGCGAATCCCCAGGAGCAGAGTGAGGTCGGGAGGTCCTTGGGCCACAGAGGAGAGGCAGTTCCCCTGCTGGGAGGACATCTGGTAGAGGCTATGCAGACACCCCACAGGCAAAGGCTCCAGCAGACCCCGGAGAACAACCACATTCACTGGTGCTGGAACAAGGTCATTAAGGGTAAAGCCTGGTGCCAGATATGTGTTGTGATTTTTCATAATCCCTGAAATGCTGCTGCTACGTGATCATGTGAACTTTTTCTGGGGTGGGCTGGCACCCAGCCGTGGTCTCTGGGCATCAGCAGCGACGCGGTCTCCCAAACGTCCCTGGGGGTGGGCCAGCACCCAGCCATTTCTCGGTGAGACCCTCCCCAAGAAGGTCTGAGTGGGCCAAAGACGCAGTCCCTCAGAAGTGAGGGGTCGGGAAACACAGCCGCATTTGAGATAAAACTCAGGAGGGAGGTGCCGCTTAGTAACCTGGCGGCTTGGTCACAGACAGTCTAAAAGTGGAGTGTGGATGGAAGCTGGAGAAAAAGGATGTGTGCGGGATTGCTGATCAGGGAGAACAGATTTCTGATACTAGAGACTGGGTGGGAGAACAGATTTCTGATACTAGAGACTGGGTAGCTGGGTGACACCATTCTCACCCCTCCCACACATGCACAAACATACTTACATGCGACACAACAATCCACCGCAGTAGACTAGAAGTGCCATCTAGTGGAGAACGGAGCTGTTACACTAAGCCCCGCCCAACTGGGCCAACCTCACTCTTCAGGAACACAAGTTTCTCCACCACACAAGTTTCTCCGCCTGCTTAGTTTATGGACTATAAAGTGCTTCATAGTGTGCTTCTAGGGGAAACTGATGTAATTTCAATTGTATTTCAGTCTTTGCTGGTCCATCTATTCAATTTGTTTTCTTTTTCTTTTTTTTTGCTTGAATACAGAAAGAGAAAAAAATTTATTTTTATTTTCAATTTTTATAAAAAAATTTGTCTTTAATTTTTTTCTACTATATTTTTTACTTTTTTGTAAACTTTTCAAATTCTATTTTACTTCCATCATGTCATTTAATTCTATTTCATTGTATTCATTTTTTTCAAATTTTCAAACATTTTCCTTTTTCCTTTTTTCTTTTTTCTTTTGTTTATCTTTCCCTTTTTTCACTAATCTATCAAGCCCTTTTCAACAACTAGACCAAAACACAACTAGGATCTAGCATCATTTATTTGATTTTTGTGTGTGTTGTTTTTATTTTATAATTTTAACTTTTTTATCTCACGAATTCCTTTTCCTTCAAAATGATGAAATGAAGGAACTCACCCCAAAAGAAAGAGCAGAAAGATATGACAGCCAGGGACTTAATCAACAGACACAAGCAAGACGTCTGATCTAGAATTTAGAATCACAATAATAAGAATACTAGCTGGGGTTGAAAACAGATTAGAATCCCTATCTGAGGATATAAAAGAAGAAAAAGCTAGTCAGGAAGAAATGTAAAAAATGGATAACTGAGCTGCAATCTCGAATAGATGCCACGGAGGCAAAGATGGATGCGGCAGAGCAGTAAATCAGCAATATAAAGGACAAACTTGTCCTCTAGGAGAATAATGAAGCAGAAAAAAAGAGGGAGACTAAGGCAAAAGAGCATGACTTAAGAATTAGAAAAATCAGTGACTCATCAAAAAGTAACATCAAAATCATATGGGTCCCAAAAAGATGAAGAGAGAGAAAAAGGGGTAGAAGGGTTATGTGAGTACATCATAGCAGAAAACTTTCCTAACCTGGGGAAAGACACAGACCTCAAAATCCAGAAAACACAGAGGACTCCCAGTAGATTCAACAAAACTGACCATCAACAAGGCATATCATAACTCAAATTCACAAAATAGTCAGGCAAGGAGAGAATCATGAAAGTAGCAAGGGAAAAAAAGTCCTTAACCTACAAGGGAACACAGATCAGGTTTGCAGAAACCTATCCACAGAAACTTGGCAGGCCAGAAAGAGTGGCAGGATATATTCAGTGTGCTGAATCAGAAAAAATATGCAGTGAAGAATTCTTTCTCCAGCAAGGCTGTCATTCAAAAGAGAAGGAGAGAGAAAAAGTTTCCCAGACAGACAAAACTTAAAGGAGTTTGTGACCACTAAACCAGCCCTGCAAGAAATTTTAAGGGGGACTCTCTGAAGGGAGAAAAGACAAAACAAAACAAAAAAGACCAAAAGCACAAAGACTAGAAAGGACTAGGGAACACTACCAGACACTCCAACTCTACAGGCAACACAATGGAAAAAAGTTCATATCTTTCAGTATTCACTCTAAATGTCAATGAACTAAAAGCTCCAATAAATACACATAAGGTAACAGAATGGATAAGAAACAAGATCCATCTATATGCTGTTTACAAGAGACCCACTTTAGACCTAAAGACACCTTCAGATTGAAAGTAAGGGGATGGAGAACCATCTATCATGCTAATGGTCAACAAAAGAAAGCTGGAGTAGCCATACTTATATCAGACAATCTAGACTTTAAAATAAGGACTGTAACAAGAAATGAAGAAGGGCATTATATCATACTTAAGGGGTCTATCCACCAAGGAGATCTAACGATTGTAAACACTTACGCTCCAAATGTGGCAGCACCCAAATATATAAATCAATTAATCACAAACATAAAGAAACTCATTGATAATAATACCACAATTGTAGGGACTTCAACACCCCACTTAGAGCAATGGACAGGCCACCTAAACAGATAATCAACAAGGAAACAATAGCTTTGAATGACACACTGGACCAGATGGACTTAACAGATATATTCAGAAAATTGCATCCTAAAGCAGTTGCATCCTAAAGCAGAAGGAATACACCTTCTTCTCCAGTGCACATGGAACATTCTCCAGAATAGATCACATACTGGGACACAAATCAGCCCTAAACAAGTACAAAAAGACTGAGATCATACCGTGCATATTTTCAGATGACAACGCTATGAAACTCGAAATCAACCACAAGAAAAAATGTGGAAAGATAACAAATACTTGGAGACTAAAGACCATCCTACTAAAGAATTAATGGGAGGGGCGCCTGGGTGGCGCAGTCGGTTAAGCGTCCGACTTCAGCCAGGTCACGATCTCACGGTCCGTGAGTTCGAGCCCTGCGTCAGGCTCTGGGCTGATGGCTCAGAGCCTGGAGCCTGTTTCCGATTCTGTGTCTCCCTCTCTCTCTGTCCCTCCCCTGTTCATGCTCTGTCTCTCTCTGTCCCAAAAATAAATAAACGTTGAAAAAAAAAAAAAAAGAATTAATGGGATAACCAAGAAGTTAAAGAGGAAATTCGAAAGCACCTGGAAGCCAATTAAAACGATAACACCACAGCCCCAAACCTCTGGGACTCAGCAAAGACGGTCATAAGAGGAAAGTATATAGCAATCCAAGTCTTCCTAAAGAAGGAAGAAAGGTCTCAGATACACAACCTAACCTTACACCTTAAGAAGCTGGAAAAGAACAGCAAATAAACCAAAAACCAGCAATAGATAGGAAATAATAAAGATTAAGGCAGAAATCAATGCTATTGAAACAAACAAAAAAACCACACACACAAAAACAAAAAACAAACAAAAAAAAACCAACAACAGAACAGATCAATGAAACCAGAAGCTGCTTCTTTCAAAGAATTAACAAAATTGATAAACCCTTGCCAGTTTGATCAAAAAGATAAAGGACCGAAATAAATAAAATCAAGAATGAAGAGGAGAGATCACAACCAACACAGCAGAAATACAAATTATAATAAGAGAATATTATGAGCATTACACACCGATAAAATGGGAAATCTGGAAGAAATGGACAAATTCCTAGAAACATAGAAATAACCAAACCTGAAACAGGAAGAAATAGAAATATTTAACAGACCCATAACAAGTAAAGAAACTGAATTAGTAATCAAAAATCTCCCAAAAAACAAGAGTCCAAGGCCAGATGGCTTTCCAGGGGAATTCTATCAAACATTTAAGGAAGAGTTAACATCTTTCTCTTGAAGCTGTTCCAAAAAATAGAAATGGAAGGAAAACTTCCAAACTCTTTCTATGAAGCCAACATTACCTTGATTCCAAAACCAAAGACCCCATGAAAAAGGAGAACTATAGACCAATTTCCCTGATGAACATGGATGCAAGAATCCTCAACAATATATTAGCCAACCGTATCCAGTAAGACATTAAAAAAATTATTCACCATGACCAAGTGGGATTTATACTTGGGATGCAGGCCTGGCTCAATATCCACAGAACAATCAATGTGATACATCACATCAATAAAAGAAAGGACAAGAAACACATGATCCTCCCAATAGATGCAAAGAAAGCATTTGACAAAATACAGCATCCTCTCTTGACAAAAACCCTCAAGAAAGTAGGGATAGAAAGATCATACCTGAGATCACAAAAGCCATACATGAAAGACCCAATGCTAATATCATCCTCAATGGGGAAAAAGTGAGAGCTTTCTCCATAAGGTCAGGAACAAGACAGGGATGCCCAGTCTTGCCACTGTTATTCAACATAGTACTGGAAGTCTTAGCCTCTGCAATCAGACAACACAAAGAAATAAAAGCCATCCAAATTGGCCAGTAGGAGGTCAAACTTTCACTCTTTGCAGATGACATGATAATCTACATGGAAAACCCAAAAGATTCCACCAAAAATTGCTAGAACTAATCCATGAATTCAGTAAAGTTGCAGGATATAAAATCAATGCACAGAAATCAGTTGCATTCTTATATATCCAACAATGAAGACCAGAAAGAGAAATCAAGGAATCAATCCCACTTACAATTGCACCAAAAACAATAAAATACCTAGGAATAAATCTAACTGAAGGGGTGAAAAATCTATAAACTGAAAACTATAGAAGGTTTATGAAAGAAATTGAAGAAGACAGACAAACAAAATGGAAAAATATTCCATGCTCCTGGATAGGAAGAACAAATATTGCTAAAATGTCAATACTACCAAAAGCAATCTACATATTCAATGAAATACCTATCAAAATAACACCATCATTCTTCACAGAACCACAACAAACAATTCTAAAATTTGTATGAAACCAGAAAAGACACCAAATAGCCAAAGCAATTTTGAAAAAGAAAAACAAAGCTGGAAGCATCACAATCCTGGACTTCAAGCTGTATTACAAAGCTCTCATCTATCAAGATAGTATAGTACTAGCACAAAAACAGACACTCAGATCAATGGAACAGAATAGAGAACCCAGAAATCGACCCACAAATGTATGGCCAACTAATCTTTGACAAAGCAGGAAAGACTATCCAATGGAATAAAGACAGTGTCTTCAGCAAGTGGTGCTGGGAAAACTGGACAGCAACATGCAGAAAAATGAACCTGAACCACTTTCTTACACCATACACAAAAATAAACTCAAAATGGATGAAAGACCTAAACGTAAGACAGGAAGCCATCAAAATCCTCGAGGAGAAAGCAGGCAAAAATCTCTTTGACCTTGGCCACAGCAACTTCTTACTCAACATGTGTCTGGAGGCAAGGGAAACAAAACTAAAAATGAACTAGTGGGACCTCATCAAAATAAAAAGCTTCTGCACAGTGAAGGAAACAATCAGCAAAACTGTAAGGCAACTGATGGAATGGGAGAAGATATTTGCAAATGACATATCAGATAAAGGCTTAGTATCCAAAATCTATAAAGAATTTATCAAACTCAACACCCAAAAACAAATAATCCAGTGAGGAAATGGCCAAAAGACATGAATAGACACTTCTCCAAAGAAGACATCCAGATGGCCAACTGACACATGAAAAAATGCTCAACATCACTCATCAGGGAAATACAAATCAAAACCACAATGAGATACCACCTCACATCTGTCAGAATGGCTAAAGTTAACAACTTAGGCAACAACAGATGTTGGCGAGGATGTGGAGAAAGAGGATCTCTTTTGCACTGCTGGTGGGAATGAAAACTAATGCAGCCACTCTGGAAAACTGTATGGAGGTTTCTCAAAAACTTAAAAAGAGAACTACCCTACAACCCAGCAATTGCACTACTAGGTATTTATCCAAGGGATATAGGTATGCTGTTTCAAAGGGGCACATGCACTCCAATGTTTATAGCAGCACTATTGACAATAGCCAAAGTATGGAAGGAGTCCAAATGTACATCTATGGATGAATGGATTAAGAAGATGTGGTGTATACACACACACACACACACACACACACACACACACACACACACACACACAATGGAGTATTACTCGGGGGTTGTGGGAGGGGGGGATGGACTAAATGCATCAGGGGAATTAAGAAATCTACTCCTGAGGGGTGCCTGGGTGGCTCAGTCGGTTGAACGTCCAACTTCGGCCCAGGTCATGATCTCACAGTTCATCAGTTCGAGCCCCGCGTCAGGCTCTGTGCTGACAGCTTGGAGCCTGAAGCCTGCTTCGGATTCTGTGTCTCCCTCTCTCTCTGCCCCCTCCCCAGCTCATGCTCACACTATGTCTCTGTCAAAAATAAATAAACTTAAAAAAAAAAAAAAAAGAAATCTACTCCTGAAATCATTGTTGCACTATATGCTAACGTGGATGTAAATTAAAAAATAAATTATTTTTTAAAAAAGAAATAAAAAGCATCCAAATTAGAAAAGAAGTAAAATTGTCATTATTTGTAGGTGATATGGTCTTATATGTAGAAAATAGTAAAGACTCAACCCAAAACCTGTAGAACCAATCAAGCTCAGGAAAGTTGCAGGATATAAAATCAACATAGAGAAATCAGTTGTGTTTGTATACTCTAACAATGAAATATATGAAAAAAGGAATAAAACTATCCTATTCACAATAGCATGAAAAACAGTAAAATACTTAATAATTTAACCAAGGAAGTGGACATTCAGCACAATGAAAACTACAAGACTTTGATGAAATAAGTTGAAGAAGACACAATAAATGGAAAGATATCCCATGTTCATGGTCAGGAGAATTAATATTGTTAAAATATCATGCCACTAAGTATATTTATAAATTCAATATAATCCCTATCAAAATCATAAAGGCAATTTTCACGGAAAGAGAAAAAAATAATTCTAAAATCTGTGTGAAACCAGAGAAGACCCCAAATATTCAAAGCAATTCCGGGGGGGAAAAAAACAAAGCTGGAGACATCACACTTCATGATTTCACACTATAATAAAGCTCTAGTAATTAAAATAGTATGGTACTGACATAAGAATAGACACTTAGACCAATGGAAGAGAGCCCAGAAATAAACCCCTGCAGATATGGTCAACTAATATTTGACAATGGTCCAAGAACACTCAATGGGGAAATGAAAGCCTCTTCAACAAATGGTGATGCAAAAAGTGGATCATCACATGCAAAAAAATGAAATCAGACCGCGATCTTACAGCACTCATTAAAAATAACTCAACATAAATTAAAACATAAACATAAGACCTGACGTTGCAAATCTCCTACAAGAAAACACAGAGAAGAATTCACTTGGCATTGGTCTTAGCAATGACTTTTTTTTTTTTGTATATGACATCAGAAACATAATCAAGAAAAGCAAAAATAAACAAGTGAAGCTACATGAAACAAAAAAACTTCTGCACAGGAAAAGAAAAAATCAGCAAAATGAAAAGTCAACCTACAGAAAAGGAGAAAAAATATTTTCAAGCCATATATTGCATATGGGATAATATCTAAAATATCCAAAAGCTCACGCAAGCCAATAACAAAAAAAATCAAATTAAAAATGGGCAAAGTAGGGGCGCCTGGGTGGCTCAGTTGGCTAAGTGTCTGGCTTCCGCCCAGGTCCTGATCTCACAGTCCGTGAGTTCGAGCCCCACATCAGTCTCTGTGCTGACAGCTCAGAGCCTAGAGCCTGCTTCAGATTCTGTGTCTCCCGCTCTCTCTCTGCCCCTCCCACACTTGCACTCTCTCTGAAAAATAAAAAAATTTAAAAAAAATTTTTTTAAATGGGCAAAGTAACTCAATAGGTATTTTTCCAAAGAAGACATACAAATAGATAACAAGTACATGAAAAGTGTTCACCATTACTAATCATCAGGAAAATCTAAGTCAAAACCACAATAAAATATTACCTCACACCTGTTAGAATACTATCATCTAGAAGATAAAAAATAACAACTGTTGGTGAAAATGTGTGGGAAAGGAACCCTACCTAGTGCACTATTGGTGGGAATGTAAATTTGTACAGATACTATGGAAACCAGTATGGAAGTTCAAAATACAAAACATAGAGTGATCATATGATCCAGCAATCCCACTTCTGGGTATACATCCAAAGGAAATGAAATCAGGATTTCAAAAAGATACCTGCAATTCCATATTCATTGCAGTATTTACTACAGCATTTTTACATAAGGAAACACCCTAAGTGTCCCTCAGTGGGTAAATGGATGAAGAAGATGTGGATGTGGATGTGTGTATGTGTATGTGTACACATACAGTGGAATACTATTCAGCCAGGAGAAAGAAGGAAATCCTGCCATTTGCAACAACATGGATGGACTTTGAGGGCATTATGCTAAGCGAGGTAAGTTAGAGAGATAAAGAGAAACACCGCATTATATCACTTGTATATGGAATCTTAAAAAGCTAAACTTGTACAGAGCATAGAATTGAGGTTAGCAGGGATTGAGGAGTAGGAGAACTGGGATATTTAAGGGTACAAACTTGAAACCAGTAGATAAACACATTCTGGAGATCTAATGTATAGTAGAGCGGTTATAATCAACAATATTGTATTATAAACTTCAAAAGCGCTAAGAGACTAGACCTTAATTGTTTTTACAATAAAGAAATGGTAGTTATGTGATATGATGGAAGTATTAGCTAATGCTAAGATGTTAGACATATTGCAATATACAACTGTATCTAATCAATGCATTGTAAACTTTAAATTCATATCATGTTATATTCAACTATATTTAAATAAATAAATAAATTTAAGAAGTTCTCTGCACATTTTTATCACATTATTTGCTATTCTGTTATTGAGCTGTAGCAGTGTTTGCCTTTTAGAGAATTTATAGTTAATATTTATTATAATTATTGATACATTTGACTTAAATCCATGAAATAGAGATATAGTCACATTTATCTCACTTGCACTATTACTTTTTCAATCCTCTTGCTTTGTTTTGGCTTAATTTTTATTATTCCATTTTTCCTTTTATTATCTCTTACACATTCTCATACTAATGTCTTAGGGGTTCCCTACAGATTCCAGCATGTACCCCTTACTAAAATCAAAATCTGGGGGTGCCTGGGTGGCTCAGTCACTTAAGCATCCGACTTTGGCTCAGGTCATGATCGCACAGTTCGTGAGTTCGAGCCCTGCGTTGGACTCTGCACTGACAGCTCAGAGCCTAGAGCCTGCTTCAGGTTCTGTGTCTCCCTCTCTCTCTGCTCCTCCCCTACTCATGCTCTGTCTCTCTCTCTCTCAAAAATCAATAAACATTAAAAAAAATTTTAAACCAAAATCTGTACATTTCCTGAGCAATTAAGGGAAATTCAAAAATTTTTATTCCATTTATTTTGATTTATTTTTTCATATATTTTGCTTCTGCATATATTTTAGGCCTAGGCAGGTGTGATTGATAATGATGATGATGATTTTGTACAATCAACAGTAATTTAGACTTACCCATTTATATATCCATTCTGTTCCTGTTTATTCTTTAATTTCTAATACTGCCTCTGGAATCTTAACTTTGCACAAACAACCCCCTTTAATATTTTCTTTAGTGAAGACCTAATGGTGAAATTTCTTGGCCTTATAGGTCCAAAAATGTTGCTATTTTTACTTAATCTTGATAGATTGACTTGATACACAGGTTTAAGTTGGCAATTATTTTCTTTTAGTTCTTTGAATACATTATTCCATTGCATTCTGATTTCCATCATCTCTGTTAGCAAGTCACTTGTAAATGTTATGTCCCCCCCCCCCTTTTTAATGTTTATTTATTTTGAGAGAGAGAGAAAGGAAGAGACACGTGTGCATGCGAGTCAGGGAGGGGCAGAGAAAGAGGGAGAAAGAGAATTCCAAGCAGGCTCCACATTCAGCACAGAGCCCTATATGGTGCTCGATCTCACAAACTGAAAGATCATGACCTGAGCTGAAATAAAGAGTCAGACACTTAACCGACTGAGTCACCCAGGTGTCCCATGTTGCCCCTTTAAACACAATGTTTCTTCTCTTTGGATGTTTTGAAGACTTTCTCCTTGTCATTAATTTTTACTAGCTTTGCTGTAATATACTTACGTATGTTTTAATTTACCTTCATAAATTTATGTTTATAAAACTTTTTTTAAAAATTTGCAGATTGATCTTTCTTCAATCTTCTAACATTCTTCAGCCAGCATGTCTTTAAGTAGTGTTCAGCCCCATTCTCTCTCCACCCTGTTCTTCACTCCAATCAGTCTTTTTCACTATATAGTCCACGTATCTCTTATGGTCCTTCTTCTGACATCCATCTTTTTGCTTCTCTATGGCATCACTGTAATATTTTCTTTTGACAAATTTTTTACTCTCTTTTCCTTTACATCTTATCTATTAAGTGAATATTATTTTCAGCTATTATGTGTTTTAGCCTAACAAATCCATTTGTATGGTTTTAAAGTCCATGTCTGTGAACTCCATTATTTGACTTTCTTGGTTATCTAAAATAAGTTCTTGGTATTTTGTCATCCCCCCTCACCTGTCCATATACTCATCTAGTTGTCAGATATATTAATGTGGTATTTAACTTTTTTTTTAATGTTTTTGAGAGACAGAGAGTACAAGTGGGGGATGGGGACAGAGAGAGAGGGAGACCCAGAATCTGAAGCAGGCTCCAGGCTCTGAGCTGTCAGCACAAAGCCCGTCACAGGGCTCGAACTCATGAGCCGTGAGATCATGACCTGAGCTGGAGTCGTACACTTAACTGACTGAGCACCCAGGTGCCCCATACTGTGATATTTAATGTGAAAAACTGTAGATATAATTAGAGACTCTGGGTGATGGGACCTTTCTCCAGATCGGATTTGCTCATGCTTCTGTTAGGAAGATAGGCTAAAGGAGCTGGAGATCCCACAGTAGGCGGACTCATCTAAGGAATATATGATCTGAAGCTTGGCTTAAAACTGTACAATGGAAATTGTACATGTACCTCAGCCTCACGCCTTTCAGAGTCCCGACTGAAAGTGGGTTATTGCCCAAGGTCTCACCTCCTTCCTAGGGCCAATTACTGCAGTATTTGTCAGTGTACTACTATTGACTCCACAGAAAGTGATGCTTGGTTTTGTACCACGTCAGCACCTCCTTTCAGAATTGGCAATTCCTATAATTTGAGGAAAAAGCAGCATCGATGATAGGCTCGCTTCTTTGAGCATTCCTTCTTTTTAAAGTTTGGCTTCCAAAATTGCCAGTACCTATGCAAATCTTCGATGCCTTTTAACAGATTTATGATTTTTAGTATAAACCTTATTGAAATATAGTTCACGTAAATGTGTTCATTTTAAGTGTAGAGTTACATGAGTTTCGAAAACTATGTACAGCAATGTAAACACTACCAGAATTAGGAAGTAAAGGTATTCCATCATTCCTCAAAATTCTTTTTGCAGTCAACCCCCTAAAACCCAAGTCCCAAATGGACTTGTCTTCTATAATTACAAATTACAATTTGCTTTTTCCCTTTTCTAAAATTTCATGAGTGGAACTGTATTAACATACGTTCTCTTTTGTGTCTAAACACGTTTAGAACTTCATCTATATATTTACATATATCAGAAATTTGTTTCCTTTTACTGATTAGCATTCCATTGTGCAGATATATCACAATGTGTTCATTCATTTACCCGTTGACAGACATTCACATTATTACCAGTTTATAATTATTATTAATACAGCTGCTGTGAAATACCAATATAAGTCTTTTGTGGACAAAAATTTTCATTTACCGTGGGTAAATACCCAGTGGACTCATATCATAATTGTAAATTTGAGTTTATAAAAAACCATCAAAAATATTTGAGTGGTTATAAATTTTACATTAACCAGAAACATGTGAAAATTCTAAGTGCTCCATATTTAGCAATATTTATAATTGTCAGTTATATAATTTTAGTAATTCTAGTTGGTGTGTAGTATAATTATATTGATATTTCAATATGCACTTCTCTAATGACAAATAATGTTCATTATAATTTGATATGCTCATTGACCATTTCTTGATCTCATGTTACAAAGTATTTGTTTAAATCTGTTCCCCTTCTTTATGGATCTTTATATTACTGGATTAAAAGAGTACTTTATATATTTTGGATATAAACCCTTTGTAAGATATATATTTAAAATGTTTTTCCCCACTCTCTAGTTTTCCTTTTCATTTTCTTAGGATGTGCATAGGGCTCCCCAGAGATACCTATGTGTGTGTGGGGTGGGAGGTGTTAAAAGAGTTTTTAAAAAATTGTCTCACATGATTGTGTGGGCTGGCAAGTTGGAAATCTATAGGGGAGGCCAGCAAATAGGAAATTAAGGTAGAATTTGATGTTGCAGTATTGAGTCCGAAATCTCCATTGCAGGGCAAAAGACTGAAAATTCACTCAGAATTGTTATGTTTTTGAAGTAGAATTCATTCTTCTTGAGAAACTTCAGTTTTTGTTCATAAGACCTTCAACTGATGGGATGTGGCTAACCCACATTATGGAGGATAATCTGCTTTACTGAGAGCCAACTGATTACAAAAGTTAATCACATCTAGGGGCACCTGGGTGGCTCAGTCAGTTGAGCGTCCAGCTTTGGCTCAGGTCATGATCTCATGGTTCATGAGTTTGAGCCCTGCAGCACTCTCTGCCCCTCCCCCACTCTCTCTCTCTCTCTCTCTCTCTCTTTCTCTCAAAAATAAACAAAAACATTAAAAAAATTTTAAGTTAATCACATCTAAAACAGTACCTTCACAGCAACATCTGGATAGCTTAGCCAAGCTGCACACAGGAAATCAATCATCAGAGTGTCTGAAGCAGAAAATTTTAATTATGATAACTCTAACTTATCCATTGTAATGACTCAAGCCTTTTATGTTACATATATATAAAACTATGTCTACCCCCAATACTGCTAAAATTACTCATACTTTTATAAATTTTATAGTTTTAGCATTCTTAAATGGATGTCTATATAAAGTAAATATTTTGTGTGAAGTATTAGATTCAGTGCGTTTGTTTCTATTTTGTTCTTCAGTTGTTTCAGCACTATTTGATTTTAAAAAACTCTTCTTTTTCATTGAATTTTTTAGAACCCATGTTAAAAATACATAGACCAGATGCATTATTTTCATAGGTTTTTGTAAGTAAGACTCATTTTCTCACCTCCTGCTTCCAAAACTAGATTCCTGAGAAAGAGATTTATTTTAAATAATTGGCTCACCTGGCAAGAATCTGTGTATTTTCAGCCCACTTTTTCAAACTCTAAACTTGTTCCTCAAAAGTGTCTTGGAGAACACTTTAGGAACAGTCAAGTAAGGACTTCTGAATATCCACTCTGAGAGGGGTGTGGTGGGGCGGGGGGGGGGGGGGGTGGGGGGGAGAGAACAGTGGCAAAATGGTCAACGTCAACTTTTTCTAAACTTTGGAAATTACCCAAGGCTTCAAGAAGCTGGAGAGCATTTCTTCAAGAACAACAAGTGAATCTCAGTAAGAACTGTGAGCTCTGAGGATGCTCTTTCCTAGTCACCTCCACAGATCAGTGGTAGTCTTAAAACTTAGAGGCCTAAGAGCAAGAGCAATTAAAGAGAAGGGGAGGGGGAGGGGGGGGGAGGGGGAAGGGGAGGGGGAAGGGAGAAAAAGAAAGAAAGGAAAGGAAAGGAAAGGAAAGGAAAGGGAAAAGGAAAGAAACCCCAGTGTAGTAGGTACTGAAGGGACAATTGTTTGGGAAGTTTCCAAAAAAGCCCACCAGAGAACTGTCACTGTTTGACCTGTCTGGAAGCTTCCTGGAAATGCCCATTCACCAGCTTTGAACTGAC
Source organism: Panthera leo (assembly GCF_018350215.1). Lineage (NCBI taxonomy): Eukaryota > Metazoa > Chordata > Mammalia > Carnivora > Felidae > Panthera > Panthera leo. The sequence goes on from NC_056686.1 coordinate 94,325,423, forward strand.
TGAGAGTTCACACAGAGAGGAAACATCTGGCTGTTAGTCAAAAATAAATAACAGCGATTGTGTCAAATTGCAGCTGCCTCAGGCAGAAACACTAGGAAGGGCTAGAAAGATGGCCAAGAAAATTATATCGGAAAATCCAGGGAATCGATGTGCACAAATGGTTACACGTAGAGGTCTAGAGGGCAGAACACACATGCAAGCAGACATGGAAGCTCAGGAAGACAATGTAAAAGACCCTAATCTCTCACAAGCAGGAAATGAAGGCTAAGAAAGAACTATAAACCACCAGAGCACCGAGAGCATGCTGCAACATGTACACAGAGCCTCTTTTCAAATGGGGATGATTCATTGCTTTAAGGCATTGTTTTGAAGTTGTTGTTTTTTTTTTTTTAATTTTTTTTAATGTTTATTTTTATTTTTGAGAGAGGGCAAGAGCACAAGCAGGGCAGCGAGAGAGGGAGACACAGAATCCGAAGCAGGCTCCAGGCTCTGAGCTGTCAGCACAAAGCTTGATGCCGGGCTCCAACTCACAAACCGCAAGATCATGACCTGAGTCAAAGTCAGACGCTTAACCAACTGAGCCACCCAGGTGGCCCGGCACTGCTTTGAAGTTTCTGCCAATCACTAGTTGACTATGAAGTTGACCAAAAATATTGTTGGCTCCACACTAGACAGAATAGGGAATGCATTGTATTGATCCAGATAAGTAATCAAACAGCAAACTAACAAGCTTTTGGAAGTGGGGGGGGGGGTGGGGGGGGGTGGGGAGGAGAGGGGAAGGCTGATTTCTAGAGTCCCTACATTATATTATGTAAAATAACTAGTTTTTGCCCTGGCCCTCAGCCTCCACTGCCAGCAGATTCTGCCTGTGCCGCCGGGTCAGGGCCTCTGGCATGTCCCAGGGGAGTGTCCTGAAGCTACTATACCACATTTGGTGGCACTAGACAGTGTTGGGCCTGGGTGGCCTGGTGCTCTGCAGTGCCGGACTTCTCTACCTGGCCTGCTGTGCAGCTCTTGGCCCTAGCCTGCCAGAGGCCGCAGCCCTCCTCCCGCTGGGCCAGCACGGGCCACCACCCTCCTGGCGGTACCGTTGGCCCGTGCGCCGTGGGCGGCCGCACGGCACTGTGTGGTGCACCACACAAAGGAGGCGGCCACACGGCCCAGCAGCCAGGGTGACATGCGGGCACATTCTGCCAGTGGGCACAGGCAGCCTGGGCGCCGAGGAGCGGCTAGCCCTGGCACGCGAGCAGGCACAGCACGGTGACCTGCTGCTCCCCGTGCTGCACCACGTGTGCGAGAACCTCACGGCCAAGGTACCGGCCACGCTGGTCTGGCTGGAGGGCACATGGCCTTTGCGTTCATACTAAAGGCGGATGCCGACGCGTTTGCGGGGCTGGGCGAGCTGCTGGCAGAGCTGCGCACACGTGACCCCAGGCACGGTCACCGTCTCAACTGGGGCTTCCTTTTAGGCCGCGGCAGCGCCAAGCCTCGGCGCCACTGCCACAAAGCCATCTGACAGCTCTGTGACTACTACCTGCCGTACACGCCGAGCAGTGGCTCTGCGCTCTCAGCGGACCTGGTGCACTACCTGTGCCGCAGCTTGAGCACTTGCACACGTGGCACAGCGAGGAGGTGTCCCTGGGCGCCTGGCCGGCGTCGATGGGTGTCCGGCGTGAGTACGACCCCTGCTTCCACACCGAGTCGAAGTCCAGCGGCTATAGCGACCTGTACCCAGTGACACGCAAGCTGAGCCTGGAGAACATGCTGGAGAAGCGCAAGGCCCTGACGGGAGAGGACCACCTGTGCAAGCAGGACATGCAGCTGCGCCTTTCCTACGTCTTCCACTGGTGGGCGCCTCCCCCACAATGCTGTCAGAGTAAGGAGGGCCTCCCCTGAGCTGCAGCCTAGCTGACCTGCCACAGTCACAACAGCACTGTTGGGAGCCAGGACAGATGCTTTGGGAGGTGGCTGGCACAGCCAGTCATTCAGGGGCCGGTGGAGCAGATGATGAGTGGCCTCCCACTGGCCTCGCATGGACAAAGCTGGCAGGTTCTGGCTAGTGGTTCAAAATGAGTCCAGCCCCCAGGAGACCTGGTTTATTCAGCGCCAAATGGGGTTTTCAGGCAGAAGCCAAGCAGCAGTGGGCAGCTCCTGGATCCCAACTCTGGTGGGCACCCTGGGCTGTGCACCCCAGTGGCCACCATGGGGCCTCACTCAAAGAGCATCTTGTTCGGGGTCTGGGAGACCATGGTACTTGCCAGGACAACACATGATGTCCAGGTACAAATGCTTGTCGCTGGATTTCAGGCAGTGTTGGCCTAGACTGGGAAGATGTCCGGTTTGGGGTGTGATGGCAGACAGCAGGGGCTTGTAGCCCCACCTCAGCCTGTCCGCTTGCTGTTCTCTCCCAAGGTAGGGGCAAGCAGCCAGAGGCTGGAGCTGACAGGCGCTTGCAGACCCTGACCCCAAAGAAAGAATCTGGACTTGTTCAGGGGTGGGGACTGTGTCATTTCCTACATCCTGTGTCATTTCCTACATCCTAGGAAATCCCTGCACCAAGAGCTGTGGCTGCAGGGAAATGACCCTTGGACCCTTACATGTTGCAACTTAGCTCTGTGTTGCACTCCAATGGCGTTTATCAAAATTGCTATAGATTTACTGCATTAGGTTACCTTCTTTAATGTGTCATGTTGGTATCTTTTGTCATGTGTAAGTTTAAAATTTAACTTGTGTTATGTTACTTAGCTTCAATGGTATTTTGGTCTGTGTTGCTCTAGAGTGAATTTGTGACAAATGTAATTCAGGGCTAGCCTGTGACTTATTTATAAATAATGTAAATTTGTGTGGATGAGGGTTTAAGTTGGGAATGTATGGGTCTCAGTATTTTTAAAATTATTTAAGGGCAAATTTTTCTTCAGAACGTGTAATTTGTGGATTAATCCGTTTTTACAACTTGCGTTGTAGAGCCATTGCTGCATGTGTATTTAAATGTGGAAGAATTCTAAAACTGTCAAAAAATAAAATAACTAGTTTTTAACAAAAATTATGAATCATGCAAAGAAAGAAGAAAGTATGGTCCACACAAAACAAAACAGTCACTAGATACTGTTCCCAAGGAGCTCAAATGTTGGAATTACATGATAAAAACTTTAGAATAACTGTTATAAATATGCTTAGCAAATGAAAACACATGTTTAAAAAATTTTTTTAAAGCATGAGAATAACATTTCACCGTATGAAAAAATTTCAATGAAGAAACCAAATAAAACTTCTGGACAGAAAGTACAATAACTGAAATTAAAAAGCCACTAAATAAGGTCAACAAATAATTGGAACTGGCAGGGAAAAATAGCAGTGAACTTGAAGATAGGTCAATTGAGATGATCTAATCTGAGGGATGAAAGAGAAGAAGAAGAGGGAGGAGGGAAGAGAAGAGAGGAGAAGAGGGGAGAAGAAGGGAGGAGAAGAAGAAAAAGGGAGAAGAAGAAGAAGGGAGAAAAGGGAGAAGGGAGAAGAAGAAGGGAGAAGAAGACGGGAGAAGGGAGAAGGGAGGAGAAGGGAGGGGGAGGATGGGGGGGGGACAGAGGGGGAGGAGGGAGAAGAAGGAGGAGGAGGGAGGAGGAGAAGGGAGAAGGGAGAAGAGAAGAAGAAAGAAAGAAAGAAGAAGAAAGAAACCCAAAATGTCAGAGTCCACTGAAACACCATCAAGTGCACCAGATGTACAGTAAAGGAGTCCCAGAAGGAAAGGAGAAAGGGGCACATTTCAAAACTATTTCAAGACCAATTAGTTCCCAAATTTAAAGAAAAATAGTAATCTACTTATCCAAGAAGCAATGAATTTCAATTACAATAAACAAAAAGAGATTCACACATAGTCACATCAAAGTCAAACTGTCAAAAGCCAGACTTATATATACATTGAAAGCAGTAAAAAAAAAAAAAAAAAAAAAAAAATCTAATTAAAAATGTGAACAAGAAATGAACAGACATTTCTCCAAAGAAGACATCCAGATGGCAAACAGACACATGAAAACATCACTCATCATCATGGAAATGCTAATCAAAACTAAAGTGAGACCTCACACCTGTCAGAATGGCTAAAATCAACAACACGAGAAACATGTGTTGATGAGGCTGTGGAGAAAAAGGAATCCCTTTGCACTGTTGGTGCGAATGCAAACTTGTGTACCACTGTGGAAAACAGGTTGGAGTTTCCTCAAAAAGTTAAAAATAGCACTATCCTATGATCCAGTAATCATCTTACTGGGTATTTACCCCAAAAATACAAAAACCTTAATTCAAAGGGATACATGTGCTCTTGTGTATATAGCAGCATTATTCACAGTAGCTCAATTACAGAAACAGTCCAAGTGTCCATCTACAGATGAATGAATACAGAAGATGTAGTTTATATACACAACGGAATATCATTCAGCCATAAAAAACAACGAAATCTTGCCATTTCCAACAACGTGGAGGGACCTAAAGAGTATAATGCTAAGCAAAAGAAGTCAGTCAGAGACAGACAAATACTATATGATTTCACTCATATATGGGACTTAAGAAACAAACAAAAAGGAGCAAAGGGGGAAAGAGAGAGAGAGGCAAATCAAGAAACAGACTCCCAGCTATAGAGAACAAATTGATGGTTACCAGAGGGATGGGTAAAATAGGTGATGCAGATTAAGGAGTGCACTTGTCATCATGAGAATACTGTGTGATTTATGGAATTTGAATGACTATATTGTACACCTGAAACTAATATAACACTGTATGTGAATTATGCTGGAATTAAAATTAAATTAAATGAATGTAGTAGAAAAAAATTACTCCTAAGGGATCCACATTTAGATTAACCACTGACTTCTCCGCAGACATCATGAAGGCCCATGAGCAATGGAATGACTTATTCAAAATCAAAGACCATCAACCAATAATTCTAAGTCCATAAAAACTATCTTTCAAAAATGAAGGTGAAATTAAGATCATCCCACACCAAAACAAACAAACAAACAAACAAAAAACTGACAATCTGTCTCTAACAGGTCAGACATGTATGCAGTTGAATCTTCTATTCATAACTGCATAGAAGAGTAATTACAAAATTGTGTTGAAGGGCTTAAAATTGACGACCTTATAAAGACATAATATATATGAAAATGGTACCACAAATGCATGGGGAGATAACATAGCCATACTGGAGCAATATGTTTGTATACAATTGAAATTAAGTTGGTACTAATGTGAACTAAAATGATTTAAGTTAAAATGGACTTATAATCCCAGAGTGATCACTAAGGAAGTAAGTAAAAAGTGACACAAAAATATATAGGAGTTAAACCAGTAGAATAAACAATATCTATTCTTAAAATTTTTTTTTATGTTTATTTATTTTGAGGGAGAGAGAGACAGAGCACGAGTGGGGAGGGGCAGAGAGAGGGAGACACAGAATCTGAAGCAGGCTCCAGGCTCTGAGCTGCCAGCACAGAGCCTGACATGGGGCTTGAACTCACGAACTGCGAGATCATGACCTGAGCCGAAGTCAGACACTTAACCGATTGAGCCACCCAGGTGCCCAACAATACCTATTTAATACAGAAGAAGCCAGTAACACAGAAATGGAGAAAAAAATAAAGACACAGAAATGTAGAAAACAAAGAGTCACAAAATGGTAAATGGTGCAGTAAGAAGCTCCAAGAATCCATCCCTCCAGCAAAACCAATACTGAAATGATAAAAACTGTCAAAAATCACTATTTTGGAAACCTACTCTAGTTGAAAATTTGAAGTGATCAGTGGAGTCCCTGAAGAAGAAAGAGGCTGGTAAATTTAAATGCTTGGCATTTAAATATTGGTAAATTTAAATGCTTGGCATAGTAGTTATCAGCCCTAAGCCCCAGCCATGCAGAAGCTAGAAACTGAGATTCTGTTCCATATCCTGCTGTGGCTTGTTAGTTCCAGATGAGCTTTGTCCTCCAAAATCTAGGTTTACATTTTGATCTGATTGGTTTGGTTATTCATTTAAGAAACAGCACAGAGAGTGACCATTTTAAACTCAGACAGAAGTGATTTCTACTGTCTGAAGAAAGAATTTAAAGGGACAAAACACTTGTATTTTCCTTTTGGGTCCAAGTATTTAAGGAGAACTCTGTCAGGGCACTGGCTAAACATGTAGATAGTAGAACAGAGACATCATGGTCACACATGACAAGGAATACAACATTTGCAAAAATAGTTTGGAAAAGCCTTTTTTTTTTTTTTTTTTTTTTTTTTTTTTTTTTTTAAGAGAGAGAGCATGCTCACCCAATGCAGGGCTGGATCCCACAACCCTGGGATCATGACCCAAGCCAAAATCAAGAGTTGGACATTCAACCGAGCCACCCAGGTGCCCTGGAAAACTCACCTTTTAAAGAAACAGTAATTTTGCAGGAAGGTAAGATGGCAGAGGAGCAGGGTGACCCTAAGCTCATCTCTTCACTTCAACAGCTAGATTAATATTGAATCATTCTGAACACCCAAGAAATCAATTGGAAATCTTAGAGAACAAAGCTGCATTTCTACAAACCAGAAAAACTACTCGTAGAAGGTAGGACCTGGGTAGAGTTCATGGGAGAAAAGGGCTGCAGTCAAACCCCAGGGGAAGGAGCCCTGACTGTGTTGGGAATAAGGAGAGAGAAGGAGGAGAGATAAAGCACAGAAAAAAAAAAAAAAAAAAAAAAAAGAATGAAAACATGCACAGAGGACTGTACAAGAAAACTACTCCCCAAAACCTTTGACAAGGAAAAATACAACACCGCCAGTCTTCTATAAACAACGGAGTGCAGATTCCAAAGTTTTGGAGGTCTATGAAATTGTGGTTCATGCGTGGGGAGCTGAGCAGTGTTCTGGTGGGAGAGCAGTGTTGAGCCCCAGTAGCAGAAAGCCTGAGGGTCCCTAGGGTCACACGGTGAGAAGTGATTCTCCTGTTTGGAGTGCATTTTGGAGAATGATATAGCCTCTCCACAGACAAAGGACCCTGTGGGCATCATCAAGCTATCCCGCTCACCATAATAGGAACAAAGATGGTGACTGAGAGCAGCAATCCCTGGCACCAGCTATGTGTTGCGATTTACCATAAACTCTGATACAATGCACGGTTGGGTGACGGTCTTCTACAGTCTTCAATGACAAGACGGCACTAGCCACAATGCAGTATTACCCTCCCCCCAGAAGACCAGTATGGGTCCCTGCTACAAGGGTCTCTGTAGCGTGGGGTTTTGAAACACAGCCACGCCTGAGTTAAAAAACAGGAGTGCTGTGGCATTTGGCAGGCTGACAGCTCAGAGACAAGATGAAGGTGGAGATCTGATGGAAACCAGGGACACAGGTGGGGTCACTGTTTGAGTGTCTCTGATGGCTCACTGAACAGGGATGGCTTCATTTCTTGCTCCCAAGAGAGAACAGGGTAAAGAATGTCTTCCCCTTATCCACCAGCTTGAACTACCTCAGTGAGCTAAACAGCACCACCAAGCAGACAGAAGCCACTACACCAAGCACTACCTTCCTGCTCCCTGCAGGCACGTCTCCACTACAGCAATTGCACCTGAGAATCAGAGTAGCAGGTTCCTCCCCCAGAAGACCAGCACAAACCCCTCATCCATAGTGATTTAGTCTACTGATCATAAACTGCTGCAAAGCTTCACCTCTAAGGGAAAAAGAATCTTGCTTCCTTTGTTTGTTTTTTGTATTTGTTTCACTATTTTGTTTTGCTGATAGAGAAAGCAATTTTCAAGTTTTTAAAAATTTTGTACATATTTGTTAATTTTATATATGTATTTAAAAATTGTAATGTAATCCATTCCTTTTCTTTCTTTCTACCTTTTTTCTATCAAGCTTCTCATAACAAGCAGACTAAAACACACGTAGGATCTAGCTTCCTTCGTGTACTTTATTTTTAATTTTTAATTTAATTCAATTTTTAGGTTTTATTTTGCTTTTGTTTCCCTCTGTCTCCAAAATGACAAGATGGAGGAATTCATCTAAAAGATATTCACCTAAAAGGAACAGGAAGAAATGATGGCCAGGGATTTAATCAATGCAGATATAAGTAAGAGGTCTGAACTAGAATTTAAAACAATTATAAGATTATTAGTTGGGCCTGAAAAAAGCACAGAAAACACTAGAGAATCCCTTACTGCAAAGATAAAAGAACTAAAGTCTAGTCCAGCTGAAATTAAAAATACTATAACTAAGATGCAATCACAAATGGAGGCCATAAAATCAAGGACAGCAGAGGCAAAGCAGCATATCAGTGATACAGAAGATAAAATCATGGAAAATAGCACAGATGAAATGAAGAGAGGAAGAAAGGTCATGGACCATGAAGGCAGACTTAAGGAACTCGTGACTTATTAAAAGGCAATAACATTAACATTCGTATCATAGGATGCCAGAAGATGAAGAGAGAGAAAGAAAGAGGGCAGAAGGTTTATTTGGCCAAATTAAAAAAAAAAAAATTTTTTTTTAATGTTTATTTTTTTGAGACAGACAGAGACAGAGCACGAGTGGGGGAGGAGCAGAGAGAGAAATAGAGATAGTGAGATAAAGAATCTGAAACAGACTCCAAGCTCTGAGCTGTCAGCACAGGGCCTGACGCAGGGCTCAAACTCATGAATTGTGAGATCATGACCTGAGCCAAAGTTGGACACTTAACTGACTGAGCCAACCAGGTATGCTTGACCAAATTATACCTGAAAACTTCCCTAATCTTGGAAGAAAACAGACATCAAAATCCAAGAAGCACAGAGAATTCCCATTACATTCAACAAAGGCTGATCATTGCCAAGGCATATCATAGTCAAATTCACAAAATATGCAGGCAAGGAAAGAACCCTGAAAGCAGCAAAAGGGTAAAAAAAGTCCTTAACCTACAAGGGAAGACAATCAGTTTTGCAACAGATCTGTCCACAGAAACATAGCAGGCCAGAAATAAGTTGCAGGAAATACTCAACGTGCTGAATGGGAAAAATATGTGGCCAAGAATTCTTTATCCAGCATGGGTGTCATTCAATATAGAAAGAGAGATAAAGAATTTCCCAGACAAAAGCTAAAAGGTTCATGACCACCTAAACCAGCCCTGCACAAAATTTTAAGGAGGACTCTGAGTGGAGAAAAAAAAAAGACCAAAGCAACAAACACTAGAAAAGACCAGAGAACATCACCAGAAACACCAACTCTACAGGTAAAACAATGGCACTAAATTTGTATCTTTCCATAGTGACCCCGAATGTAAATGGACTAAATGATCCAATCAAAAGACACAGGGCATCAGAACGGATAAAAAAACAAAAAACAAAAAACAAACAAACAAAACAAGATCCATCTATATATTGCCTACAAGAGAGTCATTTTAGACCCAAAGACCCCTGAAGATTGAAAGTGAGGGGATGGAAAACCATCTATGATGCTAACGGATGTCAAAAAAACCAAAGTAGCCATACTTACAAGAAACAAATTAGATTTTAAAACAAAGATTGTAAAGAGATAAAAAAAGGGGGGGGGGCAATATATCATAATTAAGGGGTCTATCCATCAAGAAGCATTAACATTTGTAAATACTTTTGTCCCCAACGTGGGACCCCAAATATAGAAATCAATTAATAACAAATGTAAATACGCTATTGAAAATAATACAATGTTAGTAGGTGACTTTAACACCACCCTTACAACAATGGATGGATCATGTAAGCAAAAAATCAGTAAGGAAACAAGGGCTTTGAATGACACACTGGACCAGATGGACTTAACAGATAAGCAACAGAATACACACTCTTCTCAATGCACATGGAACATTATCTAGAATAGACCACATACTGGGTCACATATAAGTCCTCAGCAAGTATAAAAAGACTGAGAGAATATTATGCATATTTTTAGATCACAATGCTATGAAACCTGAAGTCAACTGCAAGAAAAATTTACAAAGTCCTCAAGTACATAAAGGTTAAAGAAATTCCTACTAAAGAAAGAATGGGTTGGCCAGAAATTAAAGAAATAAAATATATATATATGGAAGCAAAAGAAAATGAAAACATGATAATCTAAGAACTTTGGGATATAGCAAAGGCAGTCATAAGGGGAAATATATGGCAATTCAGGCCTATCTCAAGAAGCAAGAAAGGTCCCAAATACAAAACCTAACCTTACACCCAAAGGAGCTAAAAAAGAAACAGCAAATGAAGCCTACAGCCAGAAGAAGAAGGAAAATAATAAAGATAAGAGCAGAAGTAAATGATATAGAAACAAACAAAAAACCAAACAGAACAGATCAATGGAAGTAAGAGCTGACTATTTGAAAGAATTAACAAAATTCACAAACCCTTAGCCAGACTCCAAAAAGAAAAGAGAAAGGACCCAAATAGATAAAATCATCAGTGAAAGAGGAGAGATCACAACCAACACCAGAAAAATATAGACAATTATAATACTCTGAAAAATTATATGCCAACCAACTGGGCAATCTGGAAGAAATGGACAAATTCCTAGAAACATACAAACTATCAAAACTGAAACAGGAAGAAATAGAAAATTTGATCAGACCTGTAATCAGCAAAGAAATTGAATCAGTAATCAAAAATCGCTCAACAAACAAAAGTCCAAGGCAGATGCCTTCCCAGGGGGAATTCTACCAGACATTTAAAGTAGAGTTAATACCTACTCTTCTCAAACTCTTCCAAAAAAAAAAAATAATAAAATTAAAAAAAAATATATATATATATAAAAGGAAATCTTCTGAACCCATTATATTGAGCTAGCGTTACCTTGGTTCCAAAACCAAAGACCCCACTAAAAAGGCAAATTACAGGCCAATATCTATGATGAGCATGGATGCAAAAATTCTCAACAAGATACTAGAAAATTGAATCCAACAATACATTAAAAGAATTATTTACCACTATAAAGTGGGATTTATTCCTGGGCTGCAGGGGTAGCTCAATATTTGCAAATCAATCAAAGTGATTGATTAAGAAAAGGATAAGAACATGATCATTTCAATAGATGCAGAAAAGACATCTGACAAAGTGCAACATCCATGCATTATTAAAACCCTCAACAAAGCACGGTAAGGGGAACATACCTCACCATCATAGGGCCATATATGAAAAACCCACAGCTAATATCATCCTAAATGGGGAAAAACTGAGAGCTTTCCTTCTAGACTAAGGAACAAGACAGGGGTATCCACTCTCACCACTGTTATTTAACATAGTACTGGAAGTACTACCTCAACAGTCATACAACAAAAAGAAATAAAAGGCACCCAAATTGGCAAGGAAGAAGTAATACTTGCACTATTTGCAGATGAGATGAGACTCTATGCAGAAAAGCCAAAAGATTCCAGAAGAAAACTGCTAGAACTGATATACAAATTCAATAAAGTCATAGGATATAAAATCAACATACAGAAATGTGCTGCATTTCTATACAACAATAATGAGGCAGTAGAAAGAGAAATCAAGAATTGATCCCACTTACGGCTGCACCAAAAAACATAAGATACCTAGAAATAAACCTAACCGCACAGGTAAAAAATTTGGAGTCTGAAAACACTTATGAAAGAAACTGAAAAGGATACAAAGAAATGTGAAAACATTGCATGCTCATGGATTGGCAGAAAAATATTGTTAAAATGTCTAAATTACCCAAATTTAATGCAATTCCCATCAAAGTACCACCATCATTCTTTGCCGAGCTAGAACACACAACCCTAAATTCATATGGAACCACAAGAGACCCCAAATAGCCAAAACCATCTTGAAAAAAAAGAAAACTGGAGGTATCACAATTCCAGACATAAAGTTATACTACAAAGCTGTATTCATCAAGACAGCATGGTACTGGCATAAAAACAGACACCTAGACCAAAAGAACAGAATAGAAAACCAGAATTGAACACACAACTATATGGGACAATTAATCTTTGGCAAAGTAGGAAAGAATATGCAATGGGAAAATGTCTTTTCAACAAGTGGTGTTGGAAAAACTGGACAGCAACAGGCAAAACAATGAAATGGGGCCACTTTCTTACAACATACACAAAAATAAACTCAAAATGGAGAACCACCTAAATGTAAGCCAAGAAACCATCAGAATTCTAGAGGAGAACACAGGTAGCAACCACCTTGACCTCAGCCACAGCAACTTCTTACTAGACATGTCTCCAGAGGCAAGGGAAACAAAATCAAACATGAACTATTGCAACTTCATCAAGATAAAAAAACTTCCTTACAGCACAGGAAACAATCAGCAAAACTAAAAGGCAGCCTATAGAATGGGAGATGATATTTGCAAAGGACATATCTGATAAAGGACTAGTATCTAATATCTATAAAGAACTTGGCAAACTCAACACCCAAAGAGTAAATAATCCAGTAAAGAAATGGGCAGGGGAGGAGCCAAGATAGTGGAACAGCATGGAATGTTTTTGGCATCTCGTGTCCATGAAATGCAGCCAGATAAACACTAAACCATCCTGCACACCTAGAAAACTGATTTGAGGAGTAACACAACAATCTGCACAACCTGAATCACAGAGCCCAGCAGGTATGCAGCACAAAAAGGTGAACTGGGGGAGAGAAGCCGTGGAGGGCAGGGAGTGTTTCTGCTTGCAGAGAGAGGATGCAGTCGGGGGGACAGTATGGGAAAAGCACCCACACACACAAAAGAGGTGGAGAGAAAGTGGAAAAGTGGAAACAGCCACAGGGAATGAACTAAAAAGGGAGAAAGGAGAAAGGAGAGGGTTTAAATTCCATTAAGACTCTATAAACAGGGGGAGTGTAGTCTGAACTCCACAGCTAGATACCTGGTGGTACTCTGGTGGGAAAGGCAAATCTCCAGGAGCAGAGTGAGGTACAGGGGGTCCTTGTGACACGGAGAGAGGTGGTTCCCCTTCTGGGAGGACATCTGGTACAGGCTGTGTGGCCACCCCACAGGCAAAGGTCGTAATGGAGTCTGGAGAGCAATCACATTTGCTGGTGCTGGAACAAGGTCGTTAAGGGTGAAGCCTGGTGCCAGATGTGTGTTGTGATTTTTCCATACTCCCTGAAATACTGCTGCTACACGATTGCATGAACTTTTTCTGGGGCGGGCTGGACCCAGCTGCAGTCTCTGGACATCCGCAACAGCATGGTCCCATGAACATCCCTGGGGAGGCCAGCACCTGGCCATTGCTGGGTGAGACCATCCCGTAGAGGGTCATAACAGGTCAAATCTGCAGTCCCTCAGAAGCGAGGGGTCGGGAAACACAGCTGCATCTGAGATAAAACTCAGGAGGGAGGTGCCGCCTGGCAACCTGACAGCTTGGTCATAGTGTAAAAGCAGAGAGTGGATGGAAGCCAAAGACAAAGGACAGGTGTGCTATTGCTGATTGGGGAAACAGAGTTTGGATACTAGAGGCTGGGTAGCTGGGTGAGGCCATTTTCATCCCTCCCACGCATGTGCATACACACCTACAAGCACTACAATCCAACCCAGTAAGCTAAGCAGCACCATCTAGTGGAGAATGGAGCTGTTACACTAGGCCCCGCCCAACAGGGAAAACCTGGCTCTTCAGGAACACCCCTCTGCCTGCTTAGTTTAAGGACTTTTATAAAGTGCTTCATAGTTTGACTTCTAGAGGAAACATGTAATTTCACTTTTCACTGGTCCAGCTATTCATTTTATTTTTCTTTTCTTTTGCTTGAATACAGAAAAAGAAAAATTTATTTTTATTAAAAATATTTTTCTTTAATTTTATTCTACTATATTTCCACTTTTTTGAAAATATTTCAAATTCTATTTTACCTCCATAATTTCATTTTGTTCTATTTCTTTGTATTTATTTTTTAAATTTGCAAACATTTTCCATTTTTTTCCTTTGTCTCTATTTTTTTCCTTTCTTCTCTAATCCATCAAGCTCTTTACAACAACCAGACCAAAAGACATATGACCTAGCATCATTTATTTGATTTTTGTTTCTGTGTCTGTGTTGTTTTTAATTTTTTAATTTTAAATTTTTTCCCTTATTAATTCCCTTTCTTCCTTCAAAATGATGAGATGAAGGAATTCATGCCAAAAGAAAGAGCAGGAAGAAACAACAGCCAAGGACTTATCAACACAGATACAAGCAAGATGTCTGAACCAGAATTTAGACTCATGATAATAAGAATAATAGCTGGGGTCAAAAATAGATTAGAATCTCTTTCTGAGGATATAAAAGAAGAAAAAGATAGTCAGGAAGAAATAAAAAAATGCTATAACTGAGCTGCAATCATGAATGGAGGCCGCAAAGATGGCATGCAAAGATGGATGAGGCAGAGCAGTAAATCAACAACATGGAGGACAAGCTTGTGGAGAATAATGAAGCAGAAAAAAAGAGGGAGACTAAGGCAAAAGAGCATGATTTAAGAATTAGAAAAATCAGCGACTCATTAAAAAGTAACATCAAAATCATATGGGTCCCAAAAAGATGAAGAGAGAGAAAAAGGGGTAGAAGGGTTATGTGAGTACATCATAGCAGAAAACTTTCCTAACCTGGGGAAAGACACAGACCTCAAAATCCAGAAAACACAGAGGACTCCCAGTAGATTCAACAAAACTGACCATCAACAAGGCATATCATAACTCAAATTCACAAAATAGTCAGGCAAGGAGAGAATCATGAAAGTAGCAAGGGAAAAAAAGTCCTTAACCTACAAGGGAACACAGATCAGGTTTGCAGAAACCTATCCACAGAAACTTGGCAGGCCAGAAAGAGTGGCAGGATATATTCAGTGTGCTGAATCAGAAAAAATATGCAGTGAAGAATTCTTTCTCCAGCAAGGCTGTCATTCAAAAGAGAAGGAGAGAGAAAAAGTTTCCCAGACAGACAAAACTTAAAGGAGTTTGTGACCACTAAACCAGCCCTGCAAGAAATTTTAAGGGGGACTCTCTGAAGGGAGAAAAGACAAAACAAAACAAAAAAGACCAAAAGCACAAAGACTAGAAAGGACTAGGGAACACTACCAGAAACTCCAACTCTACAGGCAACACAATGAAAAAAAGTTCATATCTTTCAGTATTCACTCTAAATGTCAATGGACTAAAAGCTCCAATAAATAGACATAAGGTAACAGAATGGATAAGAAAACAAGATCCATCTATATACTGTTTACAAGAGACCCACTTTAGACCTTCAGATTGAAAGTAAGAGGATGGAGAACCATCTATCATGCTAATGGTCAACAAAAGAAAGCTGGAGTAGCCATACTTATATCAGACAATCTAGACTTTAAAATAAGGACTGTAACAAGAAATGAAGAAGGGCATTATATCATACTTAAGGGGTCTATCCACCAAGGAGATCTAACGATTGTAAACACTTACGCTCCAAATGTGGCAGCACCCAAATATATAAATCAATTAATCACAAACATAAAGAAACTCATTGATAATAATACCACAATTGTAGGGACTTCAACACCCCACTTAGAGCAATGGACAGGCCACCTAAACAGATAATCAACAAGGAAACAATAGCTTTGAATGACACACTGGACCAGATGGACTTAACAGATATATTCAGAAAATTGCATCCTAAAGCAGTTGCATCCTAAAGCAGAAGGAATACACCTTCTTCTCCAGTGCACATGGAACATTCTCCAGAATAGATCACATACTGGGACACAAATCAGCCCTAAACAAGTACAAAAAGACTGAGATCATACCGTGCATATTTTCAGACAACAATGCTATGAAACTCGAAATCAACCACAAGAAAAAATGTGGAAAGATAACAAATACTTGGAGACTAAAGACCATCCTACTAAAGAATTAATGGGATAACCAAGAAGTTAAAGAGGAAATTCGAAAGCACCTGGAAGCCAATGAAAACGAAACCACAGCCCCAAACCTCTGGGACTCAGCAGAGAGGGAAGTATATAGCAATCCAGGTCTTCCTAAAGAAGGAAGAAAGGTCTCAGATACACAACCTAACCTTACACCTTAAGGAGCTGGAAAAGAACAGCAAATAAACCCAAAACCAGCAAAAGACAGGAAATAATAAATATTAGAGCAGAAATCAATGCTATCAAAACCAACCAACCAACCAAACAAAAACAGTAGAACAGATCAATGAAACCAGAAGCTGCTTCCCTGAAAGAATTAACAAAATCGATAAACCCTTACCAGTTTGATCAAAAAGAAAAAGGACCGAAATAAATAAAATCAAGAATTAAAGAGGTGAGAGCACAACCAACACAGCAGATACAAATAGTAATAAGAGAATATTATGAGCATTACACACCAATAAAATGGGCAATCTGGAAGAAATGGACAAATTCCTAGAAACATAGAAACTACCAAACCTGAAACAGGAAGAAATAGAAATAATGAACAGACCCATAACAAGTAAAGAAATCAAATTAGTAATCAAAAATCTCCCAAAAACAAGAGTCCAAGGCCAGATGGCTTTCCAGGGGAATTCTATCAAACATTTAAGGAAGAGTTAATACCTATTCTCTTGAAGTTGTTCCAAAAAATAGAAATGGAAGGAAAACTTCCAAACTCTTTCTATGAAGCCAGCATTACCTTGATTCCAAAACCAGACGAAGACCCCATGAAAAAGGAGAACTATAGACCAATTTCCCTGATGAACATGGATGCAAGAATCCTCAACAAGATATTAGCCAACCAAATCCAACAATACTTTAAAAAAATTATTCACCATGACCAAGTGGGATTTATACCTGGGATGCAGGGCTGGTTCAATATCCAGAAAGCAATCAATGTGATACATCACATCAATAAAAGAAAGGACAAGAACCACATGATCCTCCCATTACATGCAGAGAAAGCATTTGACAAAATACAGCATCCTTTCTTGATAAAAAGCCCTTAAGAAAGTAGGGATAGAAGGATCATACCTCAAGATCATAAAAGCCATATATGAAAGACCCAACACTAAAATCATGTTCAATGGGGAAAAACTGAGAGCTTTCTACCTAAGGTCAGGAACAAGATAGGGATGTCCACTCTCACAACTGGTATTTAACATAGTATTGGAAGTCTTATCCTCAGCAATCAGACAACACAAAGAAATAAAATACATCAAATCAGCCAGGAGGAGTTCAAACTTTCACTCTTCACAGATGACATGATACTCTCTATGGAAAAGATTCTACCAAAAAACTGCTATAACTGATCCATGAATTCAGCAAAGTTGTAGGATATAAAATCAATGCACAGAAATCGGTTTCATTCCTATACATCGATAATGACACAATAGAAAGAGAAATCAAGGAATCGATCCCATTTACAATTGCACCAAAAACCATAAAATACCTAGGAATAAATCTAACCAAAGAGGTGAAAAACCTATACACTGAAAACTACATAAAGTTAATGAAAAAAACTGAAGATACACAAAAAAGGAAAAATATTCCATGCTCCTGGATAGGAAGAACAAATATTATCAAAATGTCAATACTACTCAAAGCAATCTACATATTCAATGCAATCCCTATCAAAATAACACCATCATTCTTCACAGAACTAGAACAAACAATCCTAAAATCTGTATGGAACCAGAAAAAAATAGCCAAAAGCAATCTTAAAAAACAAAACCAAAGCCGGAGGTATCACAATCCCAGACTTCAAGCTGTATTACAAAGCTGGAATCCTCAGGACAGTACGATACTGGCACAAAAACAGACACCCAGATCAATGGAACAGAATAGAGAACCCGGAAATGGACCCACAAGTATATGGCTAACTAATCTTTGACAAAGCAGGAAAGACTATCCAATGGAATAAAGACAGTGTCTTCAGCAAGTCATGCTGGGAAAACTGGACAGCGACATGCAGAAAAATGAACCTGAACCACTTTCTTACACCATACACAAAAATAAACTCAAAATGGATGAAAGACCTAAATGTGAGACAGGAAACCACCAAAATCCTTGAGGAGAAAACAGGCAACAACCTCTTTGACTTAGGCCGTAGCAACTTCTTACTTGACACGTCTCCAGAGGCAAGGGAAATAGAAGCAACAACAAACTATTGGGACCTCATCATGATAAAAAGCTTCTGCATAGCAAAGGAAACAATCAACAAAACTAAAAGGCAACCGACAAAATGAGAGAAAATATTCACAAATGATATATTGGATAAAGTGGTTAACATTCAAAATCTATAAAGAACTTACCAAACTTAACACCCCAATAACAAATAATCCAGGGAAGAAATTGGCAGAAGACATGAATAGACACTTTTCAAAAGACATTCAGATGGCAAACAGACACATGAAAAGACCCTTCATCATCAGGGAAATACAAATCAAAACCACAATGAGATACCACTTCACACCTTTCAGAATGGCTCAAATTATCAACTCAGGAAACAACAGATGTTGGTGAGGATGCAGAGAAAGGGGAATCCTTTTGCACTGCTGGTGGGAATGCAAACTGGTACAGCCACTCTGGAAAACACTATGGAGGTTCCTCAAACAATTAAAAATAGAACTACTCTCTGACCTAGCAATGGCACTACTAGGAATTTATCCAAAGGATAAAAAAACAAAATGCTGATTCAAAGGGGCACACGCACCCCAATGTTTACAGCAATGCTATCAACAACAGCCAAATTATGGAAAGAGCCCAAATGTCCATCTGTTGATGAATGGATAAGAGATGTGATATATATACAGGTACAATAGAATACTACTTGACAATGGAAAAGAATGAAATCTTGCCATTTGCAACAATGTGGATGCAATTAGAGGGTATTACGCTAAATGAAATAAGTCGGTCAGAGAAACACAGATATCATATGACTTCACTCATATGTGGAATTTGAGAAACTACAGATGAACAGGTAAAAGGAAAGAAAAATAATATAAAAACAGAGAGGAAGGCAAACCACAAGAGACTCTTAAATACAGAGAATAAACATAGTTGCTGGAGGGGGGTGGGTGGAGGGATGGGTTAAATGGGTGATGAACATTAAGAAGTCACTTTTTGGGATGAGCACTAGGTGTCATATGTAAGTCACTGGATTCTATTCCTGAAGCCAAGACTACACTGTATGTTAACTAACTTGAATTTAAATAAAAAATAAAAATCAACAACAAAAAAAGTAAAAGGCATATGTCCATTTCATCTTAGTTGTTGAACTTATTGGTATAAAGTTGTCCATTACATGCTCTTATTATCTTTAATGTCAACATGTTCTGTATTGATGTCTTACTTTTCATTCTTGATATTACTAATCTGTTTTATCTTTTACTTGATCAGTTTTTTTGTTTCCTAAGCTATTATAACAAATAACCATAAACTGAGTGGCTTGAAAACAATAGAAATGTACTCTGCCACATTTTCCTTTGAAAATCGAGGAGACTTTTAAAGGCTGTAGGAGAGGATTGTTCCTCACTTCTTACTGGTTTCTGGTGGCTAGCAATCTTTGGCTTGAGGATGCATTAGTCCAATCCCTGCCTTATCTTCACTTGGCCTTCTGTTTCTGTGTCTCTTTATGGTCTTCTTATAAGGACACTAAATCATTGGATTTAATATGATATAGTATGATGTCATAACTAAGTATATCTACAATAACCCTACTTCCAAATAAGGTCACATTCTAAAGTTCTGGATGGACGTGGCTTTTTTTATTAAAAAAATTTTTTTTTAACGTTTATTTATTTTTGAGACAGACAGAGATAGAGCATGAACGGGGGAGGGTCAGAGAGAGAGGGAGACACAGAATCCGAAACAGGCTCCAGGCTCTGAGCTGTCAGCACAGAGCCCGACGCGGGGCTCGAACCCACGAACTGTGAGATCGACCTGAGCTGAAGTCGGACACTTAGCCAACTGAGCCACCCAGGCGCCCCAAAGGATGGACGTGGCTTTTGAGAGAATACTATTCAGCTCAGCATATTAATCCTGCTAGGTGTTTATCAATTTTAATCATTTCCAAAGTCTCACTTTTTTGTTGATTTTCTGTGTTAATTTCCATCAATTGTGGATATGTTCTCTGTCAATATCTCTTCAAACATTTCTTCCGTGCCATTCTCTTTTTCTTCACCTTGTGAAACTCAATTACAAGATGCAAGGCCATTTGATTTTGCCTTCAAAACTCAAATACTCTGTCCTTTTTATTTTCACTCCCTTTTCTCTTTGATTTTCAGTTTTTTATTTTCAATTGTCCCATCTTCCAAGTTTATCAAATCATTTCCTATGTAGTCATATCATATTCAATTCTAGAATTTTCTTTTTGTTTCCCATAGTTTACATGTATTTGCTGAAAATCCCCATCTTTTCATGCATGTTTTCCACCCTTTTTACTACCTCCTTCAGCAATTTATCATAGTTAATCTACTTCTGATAACTACAATATCTGGGCAATCTCTGAGTTCACTTCTATTGACTTCTCTCTGAATCAAATCAAATGTCTCTGCTCCTTGAAGGTCTTATAATTTCTTGCTGCATGCTGGATATTTTCTATAAAAGAACAGTAGGTATGAAAATAAATAATAATTACCTCCACAAAAGGGTGTGCCTATTCCTTGTCAGGCTCTTAGACTGGGAAGCTGCATCAATCTAATCTGTGGTTGATGTGGAGATGAGCTGTGCTGATTTAGTTTAGTTTTACCACTTGCTTCAAATATTTTAAATGAAGATTTCCTTTCAGCAGGAATTGGGATCTGAGAATTGGTGAGAACTTAGTAGAACCTTTGGTTTTTCAGCTAAATCGCCAGCTTTCCAAACATGTGGAGTTTCTCTTTGCACTACATTCCAAAGGCATAAGTTAGAATTTGAGGTTTTCTCTTTGTATTCCACTCAGGCTTCCTGAGAAGGTGAACTCTCTCTCAAATTACCATGCCTTTTGGAGGATACAGTTGCTTACACTCACAATGCCTCAGAAAGATTTTTCCTATTTTAGTTCTGTTCTATGTTCTTATCTTCCTAGTAAGTGAGTACATTCTTTCTAAAACTAGCAATCTGGCTGATTGAAAAGAAGCAAGACATAAATCACGGATTTATAAAGATAAGCCAATGTTTACTGAACTTCATTTCACAGTGAGTCTATACAGGACAAGGCAGAAGAGATAAGAGAAGTTCTTTCTCTTTCATAAATCCACTGAGCACTTACAACATATGACACTATTCCAGCAAAATATAATCTCAGTAACTAGGATGGATAAAAATGGAGCTCCTAAATTATAGAAGATCTTGTTTGATTTTCTAAAATCTAAAATTAGAAGTGGACTAGTTCAGGTTCCTTTTACCATGTGATTCTGCCATCTCCTAAAATCTTATCATCAATAATATCCATTGACTGGAAAGAGGGAAAAAAAGGGGACGGGCATTCCCGTTTTTCAGAATCTTAATATGAAAACAACAAATACATCCATTTCACTTACATTTCAGTGGCTAATATTCAGTCTCATGCAATTCTTAATTGAAAGGGAGGCTGGGAAATGCAGTTTTGCTGTGTATCCAGAACAAAAAAGAAATACATTCAGTTCATAGAATCTGTTAATTTTGTCAGCTTAACAACCTTCTATCCTTAAAGCTAAATATTCAATACAGGAACGTTGATTGAATTGAAGAGGAATGCCTTATCTGTTTATACAAGCTTCTGTACTGACATTGGAGGCAAGTCATATTTTAAGGGAGGGTGTGGTTCTCTTCCATTACTTCAGTGTAAGTGAGGGATAAACACACATTCAAAAATCTATTTATAATCCCTTTTTGAATTAACATTTTCACCCTCTGTTATGTTTAAGAGTAAAAGTTACATAATGGGATTAAAATACTATTGAAGTAACTTTTTGTTTTATAAGAATTTAATGTGTTAGTGCATATTTCTAAACCTAATATTCTAGTACAGACCTGTAAGTCCAAGTTCTTCCTGTGTCATCCTCCCCACATGTAATTTATAAACTTTGATTCTATCAATCCCCCTCTCACCATATGTGGTCCTTCACAACTTGAATTTCAGCTTCCTTGATGTACAGGAGTCAGGACCCACCAGTGTTTCTCAGCTGTGGTTGCACTATGATTTTCAGAGGCATGAAAGAAATTTTTCATGGCTTGTATCCAAATATTTTTCTAGTGATGTCAAATTTCAATGCATCGATATTTACTGAAGTATCTCCCATGGTCACTACTGTGTGACCTATGTAAATAGTATTTTATTCCACTTTCTGTCTTATTAGCCCAGAAGTCTTCAGCAGTATTACTTACACAGTCTTATATCTAGAAACTTATTCCTAATTGAGATTTCTAATTCCACCAGATAACCATTTTCTTTTAAAGTGCTCCCTCTTATACGTTAAACTTGTCACCATCTTTTATTTTGGCCATGGAATCATTTCTTCTAAAATGATAAACCCTGTTAATCTTCTTCAAAGATTCTTTTGAGAACCAGTCACTGGGAACCTTCTGGATGATCATTTTCTTCTTTTGAATTTTCTCTGGGATCTGTAAACCATTCTTTATCTGCACAGATATGGATCCAAGTAGAAGCTATCCAATCACTTGCATGACAGAGAGAGAGAGAAAGTTGTTTTTGTGGATACAAGTATCACAACTATTTTGTACCTAGTTTTCTCCCCCTCTCCCCCCTTTGATTTTGTCCTTCCTACAAAGATCACACCCTGTTTAAAAGGGTTAGTATTTGCTCATTCAAGACTACTTTTACAAATAATTATAATTTCTATATAAATGAAAATCTCAGAAGCTCTTGACAGCAGTTTGTGGTAACTTCTATTAATCATATCTGCTATTACTCACAACCTTTCAGCCTTATGTATGAACACTAGTCCTTGTTTTGTGTAGATCACAACTGAAGTAAACTTACCTATAGCTACTTCTCTCATGCATCGAGTGATTAAAATCCCATTTCAGAGACTAAGCTTCATGAACCTCTTGCAAGGATGTGTGACAGACTAGTTGGCATAGTATTTGGCCTTATGGCAGGAATTAAATCAACACCTACAGAATCACTTGTGCAAAGCCTAAGCAATGAAAGTGCTTACATGAATTCAGGTCTGCTCCCCTTAATAAGTGGATTCCAGAAGAAAAAAATTTTATAAAGACTGTAAGAAATGTAGTGATATGGTAAAACTATTACTTCAAAACCCAATTCTAAAGGAGCTGCTGAGCAATGCTGAGTATCCAGGGTCCTGGAAAATGTCCTTATAAAAGTGCTCCAAACAAAACATGCTTTACGATGATTTAGAAAATATGAAAGGCTGGATTTTGTAGACTGCTTGGTACACTTCTGGTTGTTTCTCATAAGTAGGAAAAAAATCTACAATGTTGTAGTCCTTTGGTTTTATTTTCTGGGATTAAAAAAAAGTATAGGCATAAATGTTTTCCCATGCTCTTCTTGATGATATCCTTTAAAATAACTTATCAAACGGCTTTATGTCTCTTGTTTATCAGTGTTCATCAAAGTCACTGTCAGCCTTGATTAACTGGTTGAAAATTTCAGAGCAGAGTAAGTAACTTTCATGAACATTTTCCCCAATCCCTGAGAATCATAATCATCACAGAAATGTTTTATCCCTTCATCATAAATCTCTGGAAAGTAGCCGTGTTCGTTCATTGTTAACAGGGCAAGGAGCAGTGTCATAGAGGGTTAATCCATGTAAATTGGCTTCCACTTGTAAAGAAATTTTCTGTAACAGAAAAGAAAATTATATATAGACGTTTGTTCCTTAAAGACATCTTCAATGTCTTCAACATCACATCTTCGATATGTTCTGAGGAACATTTATGGGATTGAGGATGTAAATCAATTCTAATGAGTAACAAGAGTGAGACAGATGCTATACTGACAAAGGTATCAACTGTAGTACCAACAGAGTTGGGAAAACCAAGCTTCTCTACTCAGAAGTTCTTCATTTTTCTTTGGTTTCTAAAAGGAATCAGTAGGCGGAGGAATCAGGAAACGTAGGCAGAGTTGATGAAAATTCTGTGAAAAAGTTTCTGCAAATTTACTTGTTCTACAGCCCTATTTTCAAGGTTGAATACCTTACTAACAATACACTACTTCTCCAAACACAGAAACAATTTCCCTGAGTCGCTCCTCTTCTGGCATTGCTGCTTATGAAGTTAATTTTCAAAAAGGCTGGAGACTTGCCTATAGAAACTTCTCTTATTCCACCTGCAGGAAGTTTGACTGCATAAATCTAACGCTGTGTTTTCTTACCTGAAAATCACGGATGTAAGTCAAGAAAAAACCAAAGAAGGAGAATGACAAAGACCATTCTGCTGCAGTGGTGATCATGTGAAGCACATAACCCTTGAGTGACAATGGAAAAAAAAAGAACAGTTCTGTGAAATTTCATTCAAATAATCTATAATTTCTCTCAAAAAACCCATAAAATTTATAATCCAATCTGCCTTATGAAAATTAAAGGACATCAGGTAAATACTAAGGACATTTTAATACACTATAGACTTTTGTTAAAAATGTGTCCATTTGAGTTTAACTATAACAAGCATGCTATATTAATTAAAGATGTTAATAAAAGGGGAAGGTATAGAATACACTGATAACACAGAACCCTCTGTACTATTTTCACAATTCTTCTGTAAATATAAACTATCTAAATTCGGATTTGTTTAAAAACTTAATTCCATTTATATTTTATAAATAATTCCACATCTGAACTTTCTGTGGAAAAAAACCCAATCCTTAATTTATTGAACCTAGCTCAAGAATTAAAGACAGACATTAGAAAGTTCCTCCTAAATGATTTACCTACTGTAAATTTCATCCAGAGCAAATAAAATTTCCATCTGAGAACTAAGACAGGAGAACTTCTCTATGATCAGGAAGTTACTGCCTTTCCCACAACCATAAGATTCATTAAATGTCACTAAAAATGTTTAGGTAAAAAATGCTCATGGTAAACGTGGTGTCATTTTTAGAGCATTAAATAATATATGGATTATAGCTAAGAGAATCCAGGGGCTCCTAGGTGGCTCAACTGGTTGGGGATCCAACTCTTGAGTTTGGCTTAAGTCATGATCCTAGGGTCATGAGATCAAGCCCTAGGTCAGGGTCTGCACTGAGCATTGAGACTGCTTGAGATTCTCTTTCTCCCTCCTTCTGTCCCTCTCCTCTGCTCATATATCTCTCTCTAAAATAAAAAAATATATACAATAAAAAAAATAACTGAGAATGGGGCACCTGGGTGGCTCAATCAGTTAAGCGTCCAGCTTTAGCTCAGGTCATGATCTCACGGTCCGTGAGTTCGAGCCCCACGTTGAGCTCTGCGCTGGCAGCTCGGAGCCTGGAGCCTAGTTGGATTCTGTGTCTCCCTCTCTCTCTGCTCCTCTCCCACTTATGCTCTGTCTCTCTCTCTCTCAAAAGTAAATAAACATTAAAAACTATTTTTAAAAAATAACTGAAAGAATCTAATAAATTATTCCATTCTTTCATTCTTATAAACATGTCCTATCCAGGGCTAATTCTTTAAAAATAACTTAAAATGAAATGCCACTGAGAGGTTTGTGAAAACAGATGAACTTATTTTATCATCTATTTAGTATATGTCCCTCCACTTTTTTTCTCAGGATCAAAGATGCTATCTCCATTCAGATATCCAGTATACTGGAACCCAAATGTAGAGTCCATAATAATAAACTTCCAGATAATAATTCAGAAAACACGATTTCTAATAATAAAAGATCTCAGTTGGGTATGTTGTACACTACATCCATATTTAGGAGAGACAATTTCTGAGAAAACTCTTTGCCATCACGATTCTCTTCATGTCTTGAAAATGTTCACTGATCAGACGCGAGAGAATAACACAGGTAATTCTACACAAACTCAATCATACATAGTAAATAATCCTAATTTAACAGAATTGACTATTCTACTGAAAAAGTTTCATTTTTGGTGATGACACAAAAGAATACATCAAAACCAACCAAACTAGTCATCTTTAATATAAAACTAAGTTTTGTAGATTCCAAGCTCTTACTTTGTCCTCGGGGTCCCAATGGAGTTTCTGGTCTACATCTTTGCCATAATTGCCACTGTGCAACAATGATGAGGAAGTCAGCACTATAAAAAAAAGTAAGTCAAGGAGAATCTCGGACAAGACCTGTGCATTTAAATTACATTCAAAATAAAAATAACTTTAAAGGTCCCAAAGGATTACTCATACATTTGTTACCAAGGTCCAAACCCATTTTCTTAAAGACTAGATGTCACATAGCAGTAGTGAAAATTAAAATGTGCCTGGAGGATTACTATGAAATGGTCTGTAGAGTCAACTCCCCTTTGCTCAGTAAATCAGTACTATCCTCCATAATTGTTCTCAAGGACATAAACTCATCCTTCAGATGTCTGAAGTGAGTATGGTCAGGCTAAACATCAGCTTTGTTCCTAGTTCAATTACTGAGGTCTTATGTAAAATTTGAATTTCACATTTCAAGTCTTTTAGTTTACTAACCCAAGAATCTCACCCACAAAAGACCTGCTTACAATATGCCAACAGTGTTCACTTAAATTCTGTTATTCAATTCCCTTCCAAGTGGAGCCACATTTTACAGCAAAGGATACTGCTAAATGCACTTACTCCACACCAGATAACCAGCAATAGTCTAATCCAGAAGACTTGTTTGCCATGAATTTTGGGCTGCATTTGGTAGGAAAGGATGGTCTGAACCAACATATATAACGAGCCCATACCAAAGGTGAGCACAGCTCCACATATGTGTACAGGAAAAAAGTCTGTTTTCTAAGAGGTAGAAAGAAGAAATAAGTAAATAAGGTAAACTCAAAACACATTACCAACACAATATTTAAAAGCACAAGCCAGCGATTTCAATAGAACATTCACTGAGTGCAAAAATACTGCGAATTCTACAAAATTAGTTCTTGAAGTAATTCTCTCTTAGACTACTCAGCATAAGCCAGAGGACTACAGTAAAACAAATTATTCATATGCCACTACTGAAAATATGACAGTAGTTGTTCATTTACTCATTGAATACCATGTTTCTGTGGGTGCCTCTTGTGTGTCAAGCACTGTTCTAACTACTCAGATATATCAGTGAACAAAACAGGCAAGCATCTGGCCCTCAGAGTTTATATTCAAGTGAAGAAGCAAAAACAATAAATAATAAACTTTAGAAGCAAGTAAAATTCATAGTATGTTAGATGGTGATAAGGACTATAGAAAAAGAGTAATGCACAACAAAGGGAGATTAGCAGGTTGGAAAGCTGGAGGGAGGGAGTTTCAACTGAAACCCAATTTAAATCAAAAGCAATTTAAAGTCTCAAAAAATTTAAACACCCCACCTTGGCTCTAATTGATTGGTATTGATAAAGTATACAAGGGATTATCATAAATTATAATTTTTCCCCCTTTACCTCACTCTTACCGGTATCCATTTACATTTTATTTTTTACTACATATACCCTCTGCTTAAAAGTGACAAGAGTGGCTCTCCAAAAATCCTACAAAGACCTTCAGTTGAGCCCCTCTAATTCTCGAAGCTGGCACTGTCTGTATTTCATGTGGTTGGGAAGGCACTGCACAGCATCTGGCACGGAGGGCATCACGGGGTAGCAAGAGGGAAGAGGTAGGGCTTGAGCCCCTCCTTTCAGTCAACTGTGCTAATTCACAAATACAGAACCCAACTTTCTTAGTTGAAGCTACAGGAAGTTTCCAGTATAAAGAAGTAAAAGATAACATTTTTGGCAACGCCATTGGTTTTCTTTTGGAGAGAAAAGGCTACTTTGATGCAGTTTGCGGTGTTATAACTGGCAATGAGTTATGAGTACTGAGAAGGGAAAAAAATGCATTGTCATTTCCACTTTGGGTAACAGAAAAAAAACCCTTCAGCACCTGTAAAACAATACAAAAAATAATAAAAAATAAAACAAAATGGTACTATCTTATCTTCATATGGGAATTTATCTGTACGTATGGATAAAGGCTGGAAAAATATAGACAAAAATGAAATTAACTATTTTAGGGCTATGAGAAGGAATATGGGTGAACTTTTCCCCTTAAAAATATTCTCATATCGTGATGATGCTA